>NC_067400.1:198018593-198258593 GCF_016432865.1 Antechinus flavipes | reverse complement strand
CAGTCTCAGGATGGCGGGGCAGACTCCAACCAGAAACACTAGGGACCCAGGGCATTGCTGATGATTCCACATGGCAAAGCCAGCACCAGGAATGAATCAGTACTGACCCAACACAGCTGCAGTCGCTTGAATAACCTCTCCCGCCCTAAAGGCAGACCTTCACTTAATTTTTTAAAAATGAGTAAAAAAAGTAAAGAGGACTCTTAACAATTGATAGCTTTTATGGTGAAAGAACAGATTTCAAACCTAGAGGAGAATAAAAAAAGATTCTAGATGAAGCTCCAAAAGGTGAAATAACCTGATCCCCATCACACAAGGCTCTCCTAGAACTTAAAAAGCATCTAGAAGAAAAATGGGGGAAAGAAATGAAAGCCTTGCAAGACAGTTTTGAACAGGCAACACAAAATAGACATAGTGAAATGAAAAAAAGAAGTATATAACTCATTAAAAGATAGATTTGATAAACTGGAAAAAGAAAGCAATTCCCAGAAAAACGTAATTTTTTTTTTTACACACACATATGCATTTATTACACTTACTTGGTCTACAAAAAACAAATATAAGAATGGAAACTTTTTTTTACAAGTGTCTATTATGCTAAGTGCTTTTCTTTTTTTTTTTTATTTAAATTTTATTTTATTTAATAATAACTTTGTATTGCAATTCCCAGAAAAACGTAATTTTTTTTTTTACACACACATATGCATTTATTACACTTACTTGGTCTACAAAAAACAAATATAAGAATGGAAACTTTTTTTTACAAGTGTCTATTATGCTAAGTGCTTTTCTTTTTTTTTTTTTTTTATTTAAATTTTATTTTATTTAATAATAACTTTGTATTGACAGAATCCATGCCAGGGTAATTTTTTACAACATTATCCCTTGCACTCGCTTATGTTTTGATTTTTCCCCTCCTTCCCTCCACTTCCCCCCCCCCCCAAGATGGCAAGCAGTCCTATACATGTTAAATATGTTGCAGTATATCCTAGATACAATACATATTTGCAGAACCGAACAGTTCTCCTATTGCACAGGGAGAATTGGATTCAGAAGGTAAAAATAACTTAGGAAGAAAACCAAAAATGCAAATAGTTCACATTAGATTCCCAGTGTTCCTTCTTTGGGTGTAGCTGTTTCTGTCCATCATTTATCCATTGAAACTCAGGTCTCTTTGTCATAGAAATCAACTTCCATCAGAATACATCCTCATAAAATATCGTGTCGAAGTGTATAATGATCTCCTGGTTCTGCTCATCTCACTTAGCATCAGTCCATGTCGGTCTCTCCAAGCCTCTCTGTATTCATCCTGCTGGTCATTCCTTACAGAGCAATAATATTCCATAACATTCATATACCACAACCTACCCAGCCATTCTCCAATTGATGGGCATCCATTCATTTTCCAGTTTCTAGCCACTACAAACAGGGCTGCTACAAACATTTTAGCACATACAGGTCCCTTTCCCTTTTTTAGCATCTCTTTGGGGTATAAGCCCAATAGAAACACTGCTGGATCAAAGGGTATGCACATTTTGATAACTTTTGGGGCACAATTCCAGATTGCTCTCCAGAATGGTTGGATTCGTTCACAACTCCACCAACAATGCATCAGTGTCCCCATTTTCCCTCATCCCCTCCAACATTCATCATTATTTTTTCCTGTCATCTTAGCCAATCTGACAGGTGTGTAGTGATATCTCAGAGTTGTCTTAATTTGCATTTCTCTGATTAATAGGGATTTGGAACACTCATGTGAGTGGTAATAGTTTCAATTTCATCATCTGAAAATTGTCTGTTCATATCCTTTGACCATTTATCAATTGGAGAATGGCTTGATTTTTTTTATAAATTTGAGTCAGTTCTCTATATATTTTGGAAATGAGGCCTATATCAGAACCTTTAATTGTAAAGATGGTTTCCCAGTTTGTTGCTTCCCTACTAATCTTGTTTGCATTCGTTCTGTTTGTGCAAAGGCTTTTTAATTTGATATAATCAAAATTTTCTATTTTGTGATCAGTAATGGTCTCTAGTTCATCTTTGGTCACAAATTTCTTTCTCCTCCACAAGTCTGAGAGATAAACTATCCTATGTTCCTCTAATTTATTTATAATCTCGTTCTTTATGCCTAGGTCATGGACCCATTTTGATCTTATCTTGGTATATGGTGTTAAGTGTGGGTCCTTGCCTAATTTCTGCCATACTAATTTCCAGTTATCCCAGCAGTTTTTATCAAATAATGAAATCTTATCCCAAAAGTTAGAATCTTTGGGTTTGTCAAACACTAGATTGCTATAGTTAAACATAATTTGTGAAACAGAAAAAGAAAACAACTTAAAAAACAGAATTTGTGAAATGGAAAAAAATTCCATAGAACAAAACAACTTATTCGAAAATTCAATTGGACAAATACAAAAAAAAGTAAAAAAAAATAATAAAATAACACACAAATTCAGAATAGAACAAATGGAAACGAATGACTTATTAAGGCAAAAAGAATCAGTCAAGCAAAACCAAAAAAAAAAAAAAAAAAAAAAAAGAAAGAAAGAAACAATAGAAAAAATGTAAAATACCTAATAGGGAAGACAACAGACCTGGAAAATAGATCTAGGAGAGACAATCTAAGGTTATTGAACTCCCTGAAATACATGATGAAAATAAGAACCTAGATACTATTTTTCAGGAAATCATCAAAGAGAACTGCTCAAATGTCACACAAACAGAAGATAAAATAGACATTGAAAAAATTCATGGATCACGAACAGAAAGAAATCCCAAAATTAAAACTCCAAGAAATATTATAACTAAATTCCAGAACTATCAGACCAAGGAAAAAATACTACAAGCAGCCAGGAAAAAACGACTCAAATACCAAGGAGCCACAGTAAGGATCACTCAGGATCTAGCATCTTCCACATTAAAGGATCAAAGGGCCCGGAGTCTGATATTCCAAAAGAGCAAAGGAACTTGGTATGTAGCCAAGAATGACTACCCAGCCAAACTGAGCATTTTCTTCTAGGGAAGAAGATGGACATCAATGAAATAGGTGAATTCCATTTATTTCTGATGGAAAAACCAGAGGTAAACAAAAAGTTTGACCTCCAAATATAGGACTCAAGAGAAGCATAAAAAGGTAAAAAGAAATCTTGGGAACTATATTTCTGTTATGAGTATACATAAAGAGTACATGTATAATTTAGTTTTACTGTCATAATATAAAAAATATTCTAGATGTGGAAAGGAAATTTTACCAGAAAAAGGGAAAAGTGGAGGTACTACATCTCATGAAGCAGCAAAGAAAACCTATTATATCTGAGGGAAAGAAGGGAAGGGGATGATCATAGTATGAATCTTACTCTCATTAGAATTGGCTCAAAGAGAAAATATTAGACATATTTGATTTACAGAGAAACTTCTCCCACCTCATTGAAAATTGGAGGGGAAAAGTGAAAAGGGAAGGGGTAGGATAAATAGAAGGGAATACAAAAATTGAAAGGGAAAGGTTTAAGAAAAGGAGAGGGGCTCTAAGGGGGAGGGAGGGATCCTAAAGAGGGAGAGTTGCTTGAGGTAAGTGGTATTCATAATTTTAATACTGGGGAGGGAGGGGGATGAGGGGAAAAGGAAAGAGAAAAGCATAATCTCGAGTTAAGATGGCAGGGAAATAGTAATTTTAATCATAAATGTGAAATGGGGGAGTTTACCCTCCCCCATAAAGCAGAGGCAGATAGCAGATTAGATTAAAAACCAGAATCCTACAATATTTTGCTTGCAGGAAAGACACTTGAAGCAAGGTGAGACATGCAGGGTAAAGTTAAAAGGCTTGATCAGAATCTACTATGCTTCAGGTGAAGTCAAGATCAAGCAAAAGCAAAAAAATATCTAATTAAAAGAGATAAGGAAGGGCAGTATATATTGCTAAAAGGCAGCATAGATAATGAAGCAATATCAGTACTAAACATATTTGCACCAAGTAGTATAGCATCTAAATTCCTAAAGGAGAAATAAAGAGAGCTTCAAGAAGAAATAGACAGTAAAACTATAATAGTGGGAGATTCAACCTTGCACTCTCAGAACTAGATAAATCAAACCACAAAATAAATAAGAAGTTAAAGAGGTAAATAGAACACTAGAAAAGTAAGGTATGATAGATCTTTGGAGAAAACTAAATGGAGAGTGAAAGGCAGTATCTTTCTTCTCAGTAGTTCATGAAACTTATACAGAAATTGACCAGATATTAGGACATAAAGACCTCAAATTCAAATGCAGAAAGGCAGAAATAGTAAATGCATCCTTTTCAGATCATGATTCAATAAAAATTACATTCAATAAAAAGCCAGGGAAAATAGACTAAAAAATAATTGGAAACCAAATAATCTCATCCTAAAGAATTAATGGGTAAAACAGCAAATCATAGACACAATAATTTTACCCAAGAGAATGACAGTAATAAGATAACATACCAAAATGCAGCCAAAGCGTTAATAAGGGGAAATTTTATTATCTCTAGAGGCCTACTTGCACAAAATAGAGAAAGAGAAAATCAACGAATAAGACTTGTAACTAAAAAATCTAGGAAAAGAACAAATTAACCCCCCCCACACACACACACACACTAAATTTGAAATTCAAAAAATAAAAGGAAAGATTAATAAAATTGAAAGTAAAAAAACAAACAAAACTATTGAATTAATAAATAAAACTAAGAGTTGGTTCTATGAAAACACAAACAAAATAGATAAACCCTTGGTAAATTTGATTAGAAAAAGGACAGAGGAAAATCAAATTGTTAGTCTTAAAAATGAAAAGGGAGAGCTTTCCACTAATGAAGAGGAAGTTACTTTGCACAACTTTATGCCAATAAATTTGATAACTTAAATGAAATGGAAGAATACCTTCAAAAATATAGGTTGCCCAGATTAACAGAGGAAGAATTGGTTAAATAGTCCCATTTTACAAAAAGAAATAGAAAAAGCTATTAATCAACTCCCTAAGAAAAAATCCCCAGGAGCAGATGGATTTGTGTAAGGGTCAGAGGAGAAGTCAGGCACTCTGAAATTGGGAAGTAAACAGGCAATAAAGCCTGAGACCCCAGGAATTGGTTTCTGTGAATAAACAGGGACCACCTCATGGGTGGGAACTCTGGTCACATTGAGATCACATTGTTAACAGGAGGTGTCTCCTTCTCTGACTGGCTGTTTGTAATAGCTCATAGACCCTATTTAAACTGTGGGGACTAGGAAGTAGTTCTCTTTGACCAGGAGTTCATCAGGAGTTCACTGGGAGTCAGTAGGAGGGTCAGTTAGAGACAAGATGTGAACATGTGAATAAAAGATCTTGCGCTTGCACATGGCTATTTTCGAGTGCTCTATCATGTATTTGAACCATCGTTCCTATGAAATGATGGCCAGAGATCTCTGAAGACCTCAGAAGACCTCAGATAGAGGTAAGCTTGGTAAAATTGGTTTAAGCACATCAAAAGATAGTGACTAGAGATTTCTCTGAGAGCCTGAGAATTAGGAGAGACTGGCAGTAGTGAATGCTGAGTGGGCATTAACTAGGGGTACTCACAAAAGTAGTGAATGCCTTGTGGGCATTCACAAATTTACATGTGAATTCTACCAAGCATTTAAAGAACAATTAACTCCAATGCTATATAAGCTATTTGAAAAAATAGGGAATGAAGGAGTTCTTTTATTAACATTACTTTTATTAACCAGACATGATACCTAAATCAGGTAGGACGAAAACAAAAAAGAACATTATAGATCAATCTCCCTAATGAATATTGATGCAAAAATCTTGAATATTAGCAAAAAGATTACAGAAAATGATCCCCAGGATAATACAACATGACTGACTAGGATTTATACCAGGAATGCAGAGCTGGTTGAATATTACAAATTAACATTTTAATTAACATTTATTATATGTTTTATTAATTATATATTTTATGCAACATATATTTATATATTTTATTAACATTAACGATTATTAACATAATTCACTATATCAATAACTAAATTATTAACAAAAACCATATAATCATGTCAATAGATACAGAAAAAAAATTGATAAAATTTAATACTCATTCCTATTAAAAATACTTGCGAGTATAGGAATAAATGGACTTTTCCTTAAAATAGTAACATCTATTTAAAACCACCAGTAAGCAACATCTGTAATAGGGATAAACTGGAACCATTCCCAATAAAATTAGAAGTAAAACAAGGTTGCCCATTGTCACCATTACTATTCAGTATTGTATTAGAAATGCTAGCTTTGGCAATAAGAGATGAAAAAGAGATTAAGGGAATTAGAGTAGGTAATGAGGAAACAAAATTATCATTCTTTGCAGATAATATGATATACTTAGAGAACCCCAGAGATTCTACTAAAAAAACTATTAGAAATAATCCACAACTTTAGCAAAGTTGCAGGATACAAAATAAATCCAATTCACTTTCATGTTATGGTCCTCTTCAAAAATGAAGGACACATAACTTCTACTTCTTTTTTGTTAGATCCCTTTATTAGCCCTCTCTAATCCTTAAACTCCCTAGAGTCCCTGGTAACTTTAAACATTCCAAGATTTCAATGGTTTTAGGAAAACAAACAGCATTCACTTGATCATGCTATCCCTTTCAGTTATACTCTTTCACATTCAAACTTAGAAAAAACATAACTGGAATTGGCTCTGTTTACCAATCACTTGCTTTCAACCTTTCAACTCTCAACTTTTCTCTATCTGGGGAACCCCCATTTGGGTTTTTCTTAGCAAAGAAACTGGAATAATTTCTTCTTTCTTTCTCCAGCTCAATTTACAAATGATGAACTGAGGCAAACAGGGTTAAATAACATGCCCAGGGTCACATAGCTAGTGTGTGTCTGAGACCAGATGTGGACTCAGGAGACTAAAATTTTATATTGAGCTTTCTTGACTTTCCCTAGAGTTTTCCCTAGCTAGTCCTTTTGATCCATCAGCACATTGCTGCTAATATATATATAAATTTTTTTTCTTTCTTTTTTTTTTGCTGAGGCAATTGGGTTTAAGTGACTTGCCCAGGATCACACAATTAGAATGTTTTAAGTGTCTGAGATCAAATTTGAACTCAGGTCCTCCTGATTTCAGGGTTGGTGCTCTATCCACTGCCCCTTAATGAATTTTTATCAGTTTTTCTTGTAATAGTTTTGTTATAAAGGTTCACTGAATAAGACAGCTAGAGATCTTTTCTCTCTTGAAAAAGAAATTTAAAAAGCAAAAATAATTTTCCTTCTGTTAGAGAAATTTCACATTATAAAGTTTATGTTTATCTTCCATATCTCTGATTCAGAGTGCAATTCAGAGACATTTCTGGGGGTACATGCTAATGTAGGAATTTATTTTGCTTGACTATACATACTTATTTGAAAGGTTTGTGTTTTTCTTGTATTCACATTGGGGCAGAATGGAAAGAATTTGGAGTTGAAATAAAATTGAATGAAAAAAATAAAATGTGTACCATGTCAAGATGATCTTGATACAAACAAATCTTGGAAACCTTTAAAAATCCTTCAACTCTGATTCAGTTTAACAAACATGTTTTAATTATTTGTAGAAGAGTGCTAAACAAAGTTTAGATAAGTCATGGTTCCTTCTGAATATTCTTACAAAGTAACCATAATATCAAAGTAACTTAGCAAAAGATAGATAATTATCCTCAAATCAGAGAATAAGAACTGGAAGAGTCTCCATGCCATTTAGTAGATGAGGAAACTAGGAATCTCTTTCAGTTTCAAGTCATTGAAACCAAGTATGTAAGTAAACAATCTAGAATGGGATCTAGATAGACTATTTGTGTTCTTTTCTCTGATTCAGATGTGAGATTCAAACTCTCTCTTCTCCTTCCTCTTCCTTGTTTGTATAATCATATTTTTGGTTAAATATTCTTCTTTCATAAGGAAGAGACAGTCAGTGTTACTAGTTAAGTTAAACTCCTGACATCACTTTGACTACTATCAATGACGATGACATATTAAGATGGAATTCCATCTCAGAGGAGGAGAGGTTGCTAGTCATAGAAGAGAAAACAGAGATGGCTGTGAGAAGCAATTGAATCTACTATTTCTCCTGGCCTGGTGTTCTAGGGCATATGAAAAGAGGATCATACAATTCTAGTGAAAGTGTAGAAAAGGAAGGCAGTATTTTCTGGAGAAGGCCAAGTTTCCCTGAGTACAAAAAAGATGAAAAAAGTATGCAAGTAAGAAGTAGAGTTTCAAAAGCATATGAAATATACCTCCAAAGGTATGATAGAAGGGGAGAAAAAGATAGTAAATTCAGAGTGGGTCAGAAGTGAATAGCAGAGATTGATAGCAGAAAACAATTTTAGTAATAAAACGTTGAAGTGTTATTTCTTTTAACCTTTCCAGTATGCAAAGACTACTCTGTACCAGATCTCATGAAGGACTGAGATAATGCTGATTTTCTTATCCTCTTTTGTGTCTGAATCAGTGGTTTAGAGTAAGAGTTAGCAAACTATAGCCCCTGGGCTAAATTTGGCTTCCCACCTTTTTTTTTTTGTACAATCCATGTGCTAAGATTATTTTTTAGATTATTAAGTAGTAGGAAAAACTCAAAATAAGACTAAGATTCAAATTTCCATGTTCATAAAGTTTTATTTAAACACAGCCATGCTAAATTGTTTATGGATTATCTACGGCTGCTTTTGGGCTCCAATATCAGAGTATTTGGGACAGAGACCATATATGGCACTCATCACTCACATTGCTTCTTGGCACAGTACAAATTGCAGTGATGTAATTATAATTTGACTTCAATTTGTACCATATTGCTACTTTTAAAAAAATGAGCACTGCTTACCTGTCATTATCAAAACAAGAAAAGTGGACTACCAAAACAGAGTTGAGTTTGTATTATTTTGTTATATAAGTCGATGCCAAAGCATTGTTTATTATGCAATAACAAGACAGCTAAGCTAAAAGAATACAGTATATATCATCATTACTAGACAAATAATTTGTTATAATGAGAACATTTAAAATGGAATATCTAATCATAACAGAATTTCTTGACAAAAATGAAAATGAGACTACAAATAAACTTCCAAGTAGGTTATTTGTTAGTCAAGAAAAGAAAATTGTCCACCAATGGCAAGTTAATTACATTATTTGAGTATAGCAGCCAAAGAAATATGTCCAGAGAAGACAAAGTTATTTATTTGACATTTTTGCCTTTTAAATTAATTAAAATTATATGCTCATGGAATGATGTCAGTATTTGGCAATACCTTTCTGTGTGAAATACATAAAAGATTTTATTACTGGTCAAGACTAATAGATGAATATTCACAATCAAATTTGATGATAAGGAATGCTAACTTTCAACCTCAATTAAGTGAAATATCACCCTCCCCCCAAATCAATTCTTATTATTCTGTATTGTGAAATTATTTTACTATAATTATATATTATTATATTTTTATTTTATTTTTATTATAACAATTATTTAAACATACATATGTAATAAAAATAAAATTATGATAAATTATTAAATTTCATCAATAAAAGTTGTAAAATGTGTTTTTTGACTATTATATAAATATCTTTATGATATACTTGATTTTGCCTCTCAACCTGCATGGCCTAAAATACTATTTAGCCCTTTATGGAAAAGATTTATTGATTTTTTTGGTTTAGAGGGCTGGTGGATCTTTGGACTTTTGACAGTAGCTTTTCCATAATTTTAGATGAAAATATGGAGAACTAGACATATGTAGACCATAAAGTTTTGAAGATACAAGAGTAAATCATTAATTTTTTGGTTCTAATTATTTTTAATGCATATTTAAGCCTGGACAAGTGAGGTAGTATGGCACAATAGGTAAAAGGCTCATGCTGAAGTCAGTAAGATCTGAGTTTGAATTCTGACTACATTACTAGCTCTGTAGCCATGAAGTCTTTTTCTTTGAGCCTCTGGTTTTTAATCTGTAAAAGTGGGATAATATCTATACAACACCTACTTCACAAAGTGCTTGTGAAGATCAAATTAGAAATGCATTTGAAGTTGTCTGAATATTTTAAATCACTACATAAAAGTCAACACATCTTGGAAAATTTTGTTTTGTTATATTTTTAAAACTCTTTTGCTTTCTCTAGTGAAAAGACTGAAGTCTTTAATTTTAATTGAAAGTCTCTGTGGACAAAGAAAGCTATTTCATTATTAAAGTGCATTGTATGATATATTTATTACACATTTTTTTTTCTCATTCTTGGTTTTTCCATTTTCTAAACTCAGGGCACTTAATAAGGTTAAACATTCATGTAATAATTCCTTTAGAAAAATGTCCTCAGCCTCGAGGCCATTTCCTTATTAAAAAACCTTATTTTCCCCCTTAAAAATACATTTCCTCAGTGACAGTTTACTGTGTATAGAGTATAATTTCCTAGGTGAAGGCTGCCTGTTTTTGGGTGGCTTTGGTCAATGTGTTTCCTGAAGAGAAATTAGTGACAAAATAAGAGAACTTGTACATTTGATTTCTATGTTTTGAATGCCTCTTCAAATCTACAATGTAATGATTTTGCAGTGTATGTATACAACATTTTCCTTAAAGCATACGGTTTTGGAATTCATCATTGTCTATCATGGCAAAGCTCTGTGAGAAAAGAAGTGGCAATGTGGTAGCTTAATGTGAGAACTAAAGCCTGAAGCAGAGTCAACCATAAAAGCTGTAACAGGAAAAAAATAACTTTCAATCATATTTTTTGATCTTCAACAGAAATTAAATTGCCTAATTAGACAAAGGAAGACCTATATTATACTAAAAGAAATCATATTTTCCTTTAAATATTAATTCTGTTTCAAATGACAATAAAATATACAAGGTGTTATTTGGTGCCATCTTTAAAAAAAGCATTGGTCTTTTCACTCTAAACAAACACATTAGTTGATACATTCATTTCATATTTTATTAATCATAACATTATACTTAGTAACAAATACAATAAATACTAATAACCAGAACCCCTTATGAGCATCTGTAAACAGAATTCATAAAGTTTCATCATACACTAAATTACAAAAATGAGACATCTTTTAAAATAAAAAATATTTTTCAAAAGATTGAGTCAAGATATAGAGATGGCATATATTTTGCTTTTCAGTATACTATAATGCCAAAAAATGATTGAAATTGAATGCAGAAATTTCATTTAGTGGACTTATTATTCTAGTGTCCCTGCTAGGAAAAGATTTGGTCTGAATATAACTCATGGCCTCAGCATACCTGAGAAATTATATTGCTAAAAAATAAAAAGCTTATTCTTCTTGAGTCCATGAAGGCAAACAGAATAATGTCTGAAATTCTTAAATATACACACAGGCAAAGCCTAAAATAAAAAAAAGGGTGCTTTAAGAAATCATGCCTTTAAATGAAATAACTGTTGAAGTTTATGAACATTATCATCTCTTATAATCATTATCTTTTCATGTCTTCACTGCTTGGATCTGATCTGGATATGAGAGATAAAAATAAACAAGAATAAATCCTTATAAATACCAAAGTACATACACATATACTCCATATCTATATATACACACACATTTTTATAAAGTTTTATGCTATCAATTTGGAGATAAGTGACAGTATTTATCACACTGAAGTATATAATAAAATATGAGCCAAACATACGATCTAAGGTGGATATGGAATGCTTTTATTTTGAATTCTCCTTCCAGGTGGTCCTTCCAGACAGAGATTGGAGAATTAAATTGATTTGGAAGGTTTGGGAAGAAGGACATCTCTGGAAAAGGGGCAAATAATTTATGGTTCTATAAAAGAAATGCGTATTTTATTAAGATTTTACTAAATAATATATTTTACTTTGCTGGGTATCTAAGAATCCTGCCTTTATTTTCTAATAAATAGGTGGTTATATAAAGCCCCCAAAACAGTATATAAGAGAACAGGGTCTTAGAAGTTATCGAATTGCCTTTTACATGACAATTATAAAATATACGACAATTATAAGAGGCAATTTTTCAAAATGAAGCCTAAAATCTTAAATATGTGTAATATTAGCAAGAAAACGAAATCAAATTATATTCTCCCTTTTATTAAGACATGAGAAGAAAAAAAACAAAGTAACCCAAATTTCTTGACTTTATATTTTACAATGTCTTCTTTAATAATTTAACTGCAATTATGTGTACTAATGAATACAATTTTGTTTATTATTTTCCAAAACAGCTTAAGGTTGGGCCCACAATCACATTTAATAAATGTCGATTTAATTAAATTATGGAAGATATTTAAGAGAATTTTAAGGTTCAGCTAAAATGAAGCTTTTTAAATGAGATGATCAAGAATATTTCCAGCCCACTAAGCTTTCCCCTTAAAAGTCCTAAAATACTGTTAAACTTTCTTATATGCTTGTCATTCTCTAGTTTGTATTACTGTTAAATGTGTGTATCTTATTTGCTATTGTAAATTACAAAATTCTTAGAAGTAGGGAGGATATCTTATTTATTCTTGTAACCCCCTTACCACCTAGCACTGGCCTTGTCTATAATTGTAAGGCACTTGGTAGATGTTTGATGAATAAATTCATTAAGCAATGAACATTTAAAGCTGTCTAATATTATACAAGTCAAAACCTAACAATATTGTCCCCCAGTGAACTTACAGGTAAGTTTGAATGCCAAGATGCACAAATGTTAAACTCATAATTTTTAAAAAGAATACAATTTAATCGTCAAGGCATTTTCATTATGATTTTACATCACTACTGACACCTAGTGGTTAGTTCAAAAAAGAATGCTTTTTTTTTTTTTTTTTTTTGGAAACCCAATACTGTTCTTTTTAAACAGACAGTTCTGACAATCCACACTCCCTTATCCACTCTCCTCTACAGTCATTAGTAAGCATGTGTAAAATGACTGGCCAATCAATCAATTAATAAGCATTTCTATGTGCTAGGCAAGGTGCTAAGTACTTGGGAATACCAAGAGAGAAAAAACTATCCCTGGTCTCAAGTTGATATTTTTAATGGAGAAGCCAACAGGTACATATAAGATACATAGAGAGTACTGAAAAGTTAACCTTAGAGAGGAAAGTTTTCCCAGATTAGAATTCCTGCAGGTGGCAGCCATTAATCAGAGTCTTGAAGGAAGGTATATGAGTCTAGGAGATAGAGCTAAAAAATCTGGCATTCCAATCCCAGTTTGGGGCCAGTCAGATCAATGGCCTGGAAATGGGAGATGAGGAAGAGCAGGTAGGCAATGACTGTATCACAGAATGCATATGGGGGGGGGTAGAGTGTAAGAAAACCAGAAAGATAGAAAAAAGACAGGTTGTGAAGAAGTTTAAATGTAAAGCAACTTAATTTTGATCTTGGTGGTAAGTTTACTAAGTGTATATGATGGTGGGTAACATGTTCGGACCCATACTTTAGGAATGTCACTTTGGTAGTTGTATGAAAAATGGATCAGAGTGGGGAAAAGAGAGGAGGCAGGGACACTCAAGATTAGGTTACAGCCATCCTCATGGGAGAAGTGTTGTGGGTTTGAGAAATGGAATGAGGGTGGTGACTGTGAATGCAGAAAAAGGAACATGGCGATGCTGTGAAGGAAGAAAGAACAAGATGTGACAAAACTGAGAGGAAATGTAAAATGAGAGGAAATGAAGTTGATACTGAAGTGTCTGGCCAAAGTTAGGCATGCCTTCATTGCCTTCAGAATAAGGTGTTTCTCCCTCAACTTAATGGTCCCATGTGGGAATTCACAAGGCCTGTAATTGATTGAAATCAGTTTCTATCACTAAGGTCACAGATCCATTGAAGAATTCTGAATGTAACATGAATTTAGGCCAATTTGGGCACAGATGTACTACTCTTGATGTAGAGATTCTTCTGATAGTGCTTAACATTCAAGAGGCAAAAAATGATTAAACTCTAACCAAGAAGTAGAGAAAAGGGAGATTTAAAATATTAAGCCTTTGTTAATTCATTTCATTCATTATTGTACCCTAACCAGAGTAGGGAGATACTGTTCGAAAGGTCTAACTATAATCATTGAGATATTTATTATCAATTGTGAGAATGAGAAATGAATTCACTATGAATGACAAGGAACAGTTGGTGTCATCTGCTTCCTTTTGAGAAGCTTTATCTTTGAACCTACAGTAAATTCTGCTACTATTTACAGTGCAAATTCAGGTGAAAAAAGTTTCTCAGTTTTTTTCCTCTCAAAATAAGATAATATTAACAAACCTACTGCATGAAACTACCCTAATGAGTAGCGTAAAATACATCTATAATTAAATTCAACAAATTTTAAAATCCATATTATGTTCAAGGCATTGTGAGCATAAATATTACATTCTTCATAATGTTATCTATAGAAAGTGGAGAGAGAGGGCATGTAAGATTCTTAAAAGGACAATTTGGTTCACATTATTTATGTTATTTTCCTATAACTAACTTGAAACCAACCACAGAAATATGTTAAAAATTTGACTAAAATAACTTCTATTACTATATCATTATGTACTTAGATTTACTGTCACAAGTTTTAGAAAAATATTAATTATACTTTTCATCACTTATAAACTTTTCTGTACACAAATGCTTAAAAATATGAGAAAATGGAGTAAGATTGTGAGTACTTACTCTGTAGTTTTTTCTGACAGCAGGATTAAATGGAAGTAAGAAAAAAATGACATAATCAAAAGAAAACTTAGAAAAGAAATAACTGAGTAGAAAGGAAACAAAAGGATGAAGATATATAAAATACCAGGTATACCTTGTAGCCAGTCTACACCTTCCTGTAACCCTTCTCCCTTAATGGCATCACTAGCACTGAAACAAAAACAAAGTAGAAATCATATAAGTGTACAAAGAGTTATATTTCAAGTCTAAGCACAGTTATCAATAACTCACATCACATTTTTCAAGTTTTATGAAAATTTTAAATAAGTAAAAATAGTAGATGACAGCAGATGAGCAGATGAGCAGCTAAAAATAACAGATGTTGATCTGCTCAAGAGCAAAACATGAGAGAACTATTCATCAACACAATGAATTTTTGATAGTTTTGTCCCCCTCAAAAAATGCTACTCTATTATACCATACTGACCTACCATCAATAGAACATGCAATTTTAGCTGTCTTTTCCAGAACTGGTGATGGATTTGTATTGGGTGATTTATACTGAACCTCCTTTGTCCCTGGCTTTTCCTTTATTTACTTTTAAGGATAATGATATAGTCTGCCTATGGAACTGGGTCTTTTCTCTGTCTAAAGATAGTTGGCATGTACAGGGACCAAACCTATAATTATTCAGAGGAATCCTCTAATCAAATGAATTCTCTAGATTGTCTTCCAGAAGACGTTCACTGTTTTATAGATAGCCACAATCAAATTATAAAATCGATAAGAACACAGATTGAGGTGTGTGTGTGTGTGTGTGTGTGTGTGTATGGAAGATCTGCTATAACTTTTTATTGACAGAACATATGCCTGGGTAATTTTTTGCAACATTATCCCTTGCACTCACTTCTGTTCCAATTTTTCCTTTCCCTCCCTCCATCCCCTCCCTTAGATGGCAAGCAGTCTTATACATGTTAAATATGTTATAGTATATCCTAGATACAATATATGTGTGCAGAACTGAACAGTTTTCTTGTTGCACAGGGAGAATTGGATTCAGAAGGTAAAAATAACCTGGGAAGAAAAACAAAAATGCAAACAGTTTACATTCATTTCCCAGTGTTCCTTCTCTGGGTGTAGTTGCTTCTGTCCATCATTGATCAATTGGAACTGAGATATCCACTTCCATCAGAATACATCTTCATACAGTATCGTTGTTGAAGTATATAATGATCTCCTGGTTCTGCTCATTTCACTTAGCATCAGTTCGTGCAAGTCTCTCCAAACCTCTCTGTATTCATCCTGCTGGCCATTTCTTACAGAACAATAATATTCCATAATATTCATATACCACAATTTACCCAACCGTTCTCCAATTGATGGGCATTCATTCATTTTCCAATTTCTAGCCACTATAAAGAGGACTACCACAAACATTATGGCACATACAGGTCCCTTTCCCTTCTTTAAGTATTTCTTTGGAATATAAGCCCAAATATATTATATTTGCCTATCCCAAATCAGAAACTATTTAGTTTAGAAATTCAGAAATTATTTAGACAATATTTGATACTTAATAAAGTATCAGAGTTTGGCTTATTATTGAATAATTTTAAGGCAGAAATAAATGCCCGAACACTTGGCCTAAGTTTCTTCATTCCTCTTCATAATAAATCTCAGTAGCATTATTTCTTACTGACAAGGTTTAGATTTAGGGAACAAAAGTGAAATTAGGGTTTCTAGTGGTCAGGGAGTTAAATGATAAGGTCTAGTGGCAGGAGACACTCTCCAAATGGAGAAGTTTGGCTCCCCTGCAACCCCTTGGGATTCGGTGCAAGGATAGGGAGTTTTGGGGACTCCCTTCTAGCAGCGCAGAAGATCTCTGTAAAAGAATTTATAGACCCGAAAACCTAGGTTGATAAAAGAGGTTTACTATGGGTTTGGGAAGTAAGGTTAGAAATCCTGACAGAAAGGCATAAAGTCTGGTTAGAAAATAGGTGAGGATAAAGAGAGGATGCCACTAGAAAGAGTATTCCAGTGGACAGAGGCTCCTTGGCATAGAATGGCATAGCCTAGCCTGGCATACCATGGCATGTCTGGAACCTCTGCAAAGAGAGGGTTTTAGTTTGGCTCTTTTATAATGGAAGCTTTGACTACAAGCTGAAGGGAACTCGTGGGTGGAGTCCTAAGTTGACTCATAGGTAGGGTTTCAGCTTGAGCTGGAATCTGAATTGAATTCAATGAGTTCCAGGACTGAGATGACCCCACCCAGATAACAAGGATGAAACTGTTTGTCCCTCGGGGCAGGGTCCCTCACTGAGGCAGAATTGAAGATTTTCTCTTTTAAGGGTTTTTAAGAGTTTCAGGGTCCTTTCTTCATTACTTTTCTCTAGTCATAGAAAAAGTGATATTCTCATTTCTTATAAACAAAAAAAGCTGAATTCTTCTATTTGTACCTTTTGTTCCATTAACTCCTATCTTCCACTGGATCCTGCTCCAACTGTTTTCACTTTTCTCATACATCTTCAATCTTTTTCTCCTTCCTATTTATCTGCAACATGTGATTGTGTCTCACCAATCCTTTAAAAAACAAATCATCCTACCTTTCACTCAGAGGTGAGGAAATATCCAGTCTGGGGATGCGAAATCATTTGCTCAGATCCTGCTAAGGCAATTGCACCTCCCACTGCTAGAGTGCTTATGGATGATAAGCTTGTGTGGCCCTTGAATGATGCTATAACCAAATGGCCCTTGGCAAGAAAAAAGTTCCCCACCTGTGCCATAACTCATTTAGCCCATTAATATCCATCTTTTCCCTCTTTACTTCACTATTACACCAGGTAGAAAAGTTGTCTGTACCAAATACTCCCATTTCTTCAATATGTTTTTTTTCTCTCTCTCTTATTATGTGGTTTCTATCTTACTAGTCTATAGAAAGTAATCTAAACACCGCACTCACTGTTGTTTTTTCTTCTCAGAATTCACCCTTCATTGGTAGCTCTTGATACAACTGAACATGTCATCTTGATATTTTTTTTCCTTTTTTGGGCTTCAGCATACCCACAGAGATCTTCTACCTCTTTAATCACTCCTTTGTTTTCTTCACTAGTTTTATCATTTTTATGGACCCTTTGAGATGGACATTATGGGTACTGCCCAAGGATTTGCATGATATATATATATATATATACATATACATACACATACAATATGTGTGTATACATATATATATGTATATACACATATATATGTATACACACACACACACACACACACACACACACACACACACACACACACAATTGGATATGTCCATACAATTTTATCATTGTGAAGAACTGTGGGTGAAGAAACTGACTTTGCCAATGCAGAGTGACAACCATTTTTTAACTTCACATCTTAGAAAGTTAACTTGCCTGGGGTAATATAATAACTCTTATTTCAAAAAGAAAGACCTGGATACAGGTTTTACTGCCTACAAGACCATTTGTCTCTTCATTACTCACAATTTTCTCTATTCATGCTGCTGCTCTACTCTAAGTTATATTCTCTCTATGCTGCCTCAGCTATTTTATACCACCCTACAGCTTTGCCTGTAGGATGAAGATGACTCTTAAATTCCCATCTCTGAGTTCCATGCACAATGTCTTGTTTCTGACATTGTTGGTAATGTGCTCACTCTTTTTCTTTATTTTTAGATATATTATAGGCAGATTATTACATATATTCAGGATTAGCTGCTTGCAGAGTAATCTTTCTCTTGCTTACCAGATATATTCAGCTACTATAAAGTTCTATAAAGTACAACTGTGCAATATCTCTCCCATTATTACTCTTCTCTTTATTCCCATTACCACTGCTCTAGTTTAGGCCATTATTACTACCTCCTGAAAGTAAATCAATATGTTAATCACACTTTCTCTTTGTAATCCTCTTATAAGGTTTGTAATTTAAAGGGGAAAAAGAGAAAAGAAAAGGTGAGGGATACTAGAGAAAAACTTTGGCTACCTCACTTTTTTTTAAACCTGGGGTTGTTTCTTTTGGGATATTGTGTTAGGCAAGTGTCAATTATTTAAGTAATCTAGAGACTGTTTCTCAAATACATAATAAATTCATTTCTAAAAGTAATTCATGACTTTGAAGTTCAACCTCATTAATTTTTCCAAACATCTTGCATTAGTGCCACAATAACCTTAGGAACATATAATTCTGAAAATAGATATCTTAGTTTTCAAAGAAGCTTCACATCATTAATGTCTAGCTAGTCAGTATATACCATACACATCTTTACTGCAGTATTGTAGTCCAGAAAAAAAATGATCAAAGCTGAAAACTATGTTTTTAATAAAAAAGGAAAGGAAAACATAAAATTTTACCAAATATGCCATGGTTTATCTTTGATGTTCTCTAAAGACAGCAACTGAGACACTTTTACAGATGTTACCGCATCTCTAAGATCCATTTTGTTAGCAAAGAATAAAATTGGTATTCGGCGGTGTTTAATATCTAAGAAAGAAAAAACAAAACTGCAAATCATCATATTAAATTTATCAGAAATAAAAACAAAATAGGAAAATACTTAATATTTATGTGTTTCTATGTTTTATAAAACACATTTTAAAATATGTATATGCATATATATATATACACACACATATGATGAAATTTTTAGTTTATCATAAGCAGAAGTTCTGAGCCAAACCCAAGGTAGAAGACAATAGAAAGTTTGATTCAAAGAATGATTCAAGAGTTCATTAGAACTTTGGAGAAGCAATCAATTGCTTGTGAAAAAAAAAAAATCTCATCTCCCCGGCATCACCAACAACAGGTACATTGTATTTGAACATTAAGAATCTGTTCCAAAGACTTTTAACTTATAGGGTGAATATAAATTTCAAGAATATGTTTCTTAAATTTAAAACACAGTATATTTCATAAGTAGCTCTATGAAAGCTCTAAGTCATGGTGTGCTTTTAATAAAGCTTTTAAAGAAAAGCTTTAAAAGATTGGGAAAATAGTAAGAAAATGAAGCAAAGGGAATAATTTATCTGTGTTATATACTGCATATTTATAAAGTTTAGAAAATTTAATTATATAAATAAAGTATTAAAGATAAAAGTCACTTACCTGGGTGATTCAAGAGAATATCAAGTTCTTCTTTGGCTACAACCATTCTTAGTCTGTCACTACTATCAATGACAAAAATAATGGCCTGGCCTTCTCTGTGTAATATATAAAAATGAAGAAAAAAATTACAAGTCTTATACAAATTACCAACAGCTCTACTGGTAACAAATTAAAATTTCTTCTTTGGTGTATAAATATATGTTCCTCCAAAAACAGGAGAGAACGCTTTTAAACACATTTTTTGCTCCAACTATGGTCTTGAGGATCATAAAAAATTTTAGGAATATAGCATTCAAATTCTGTGTAGTAAAGTTGGACAAATTTTTCATATAAGAACCTCAGAATATTAAGAGTAATGATAACAACTGACATTTATTTAATGCTTTAAGATTTGCAAATTTTATTACGTATAAAATGCATTTTCCTTTCTCTGGCTTCAGCATACCCACAAAGATCTTCTACCTCTTTAATCACTTCTTTGTGAGTGCCATTACAAAAATTGCCATTACAACTTAACTTCTCTGGGCCTTATATTCCTCGTTTATAAAATTACCCCAAAGGCATCCATTCAAGCTCTCAATATCTGATTCTAGATGTCTATGAACCTTTTCAGTTAAGTACTACAACTGTTATTGTCCTTGTTTTCTATATCATAAAAATGAGACTCATAGAGGTCCAATGTCTTGTCCAGAGTAACAGAGCTAGTTAATGTCAGAGAAAGAAGAGAATCCAGGGCTTTTTTTGTTTTTTGATCCAAATTAAGCCACATAGTTTATTTTAAGCAAGGGAGTAGTAGAGTAATTTAACTAGTGGTATTAAAAGTCATTTGTATCAGTTTATATGTCTTTCCATGCTTTCTATATTAATTCTATAAGTCTTTTCTTACAGTGTAATAATCCTTCTTTACATTCATATAACACAATTTGTTCATTGTTGGATTCCGCCAACTATAAACTGATAGGCATCAACCATGTTTCCAGCTCTTTCTTACTAAAAAAAAAAAAGTGTTACTGTGTAGATGACATTTTTTTTTATCACTGGTATTCTAGACATAGGAATATATTTAGAAGTGAGTTCTCTTGAATGAAAGGGTACAGGCATTTCAGTTATTTTATTGGGATAATTCTACTTGACTTTTCAGAATATTTGGACTATTCCCATCTATTGTCATCAGTGCAAATTTTCTAGCTGTGTTGCTCTGCATTTTTCTTCTTATTAGTGTTTGGAGATGATCTTTTATATACTAATGGTATACTAATATATACTTATATACTAATAATCTACAAATACTTCTTAAAGTGCTTACTTTGTTAAACTCCGTGTTTGTCATAAAAGGTAAGATATAGTCTTTATCCTCAATGAGAATATTAATATTTTTGTCCAAAGTACTTTAATACAAAATAGGATATTAAGTCTTTGGATGAGGACTAAAATTCTACGGAAAAATTAAGAACTTACTTACTTGTAATAATGTTCCCATAGGTTTCTGTATCTTCCTTGACCTGACATATCAAACACTGTGAAAGCCAAACTGCAAAAGAAATTCCGGGCCAAACTATGAGATATTAGATATGTACATGAACTCTTTATTTTTTTTTTTTTAAATTGGGTTAAACCCAAAGAAACTTTAATTTTTCCCCTAAAAAAAGTGACAGTGAAATGGGATAAAATATTGCTAGCAAATATGGCTTTGCACAATATAAAAAGATGTTATCTTTTTACTGGTAAAGTTACCAGAATTTATTTTAATGTAAAGTAAAATAAAAATTCACTGAACTTTACCTTTTGATAATTTTCAAATTATTCATTTTGGAACAAAAAGATAGTAACTAAGATTTATTTATCACTTATATTTCAAGAAACAATACCATTTTTGTTTGTTTTTTAACCTAACCTGAAGCAAATAAAAACTAGGAGTATACTGGGATCCCAAATCCTCAAAACTGACAGAAGAATGTTATTTGGATTTCAGGTTATACATTTCACCGAATTTTATAACCACTGGCAGAGCCAAGAGATAGCAATCTAATTGAACTGTCTCAGCACTTTCCTCTAAATAACATTACAATAACTTCAAATTGAATATTGGAGAGGTAGAACCAAAAAAAGGTTGGGATGAGGACAACTTAGGAAGTTAGCAAAAGAGCTTTGTGATACTGGGGAAGGGGGCCAGTCTGGAGTTCTGCAGCTGTGAAAACAACTGTGAGGTTTAGAGGAGGTTATGATAACAGCAGCAGCAGCAGCAGCAGCAATTTTGGGGGCTCTCAGCTCAGAGATGGATTGGAGATTGGACAAATGGTCAAGAAACGATTATGGGGGTCCTAAGTTAACATCAGGCACAGAAGTAGGCTCTGCTTGACAAATCTATCACCAATATGCTGTTTTGTATCGCAATTCCATAGTGCATAGGAGAACGGCACTTTGGGCTACAGGGGACACTTAACACTTACTAGCTATGTGACCCTGGGGAAATCACAACCCCAAATGCCCCACAAAAAATTAGAAATTTAAAGAATACACAGATCATTTCTTGAAAGAGATCCCCAAACAAAAATTCCCACAAATATTATAGCCAAATTCCAGAGCTGCCAGGTAGAGGAGAAAATGTTACAAGCCAGCCATAAAGAAACCATTCAAGTATCATGGAGTCAGAATCAAACAAGATTTAGCAACTTCCATTTTAGAGGAGCTGAGAGCTTAGCATATGATATTTTGAAAGGCAAAGGAGCTAGGATTACAACCAGCAAAACTGAACATAATCCTTCAGAGGTAAAAAAAGATATTTAATGAGGTAGAGAACTTTTAAGCATTCCTAATGAAAAGATCAGAGCTGAAGAGAAAATATGACACTGAAACCCAAGACTTAAGAAAAGGTTAAACAGATAAACATGAAAGAGAAATTACAAGGGACTTAATAAGGATAAAATGTTTATATTCTTATATGAGAAAATGATATGTGTAACTCCTAAGAAATTTATCATTAGTCTGTGTAGACAAAGAGTGAGTTATCGTGTTGGGATGATCTAAAAAAAATGAAGAGATAAGAAAGAAAAATGCATTGCAAGAAGGAGGAAAGGGGAAAAGAATGGGGAAAATTATCTCATATAAAAGAAGCATCCAAGGAAGAGCTTTTATAGTAAAAGGGAATATAGGAGAATGGGAAACCCAAATTTCACTTTCATTGGAATTGGTTCAAAGAGAGCAGAATAATAAATAAATACACACACACACACACTCAATTGGTAATAGGAATCTATTTTAACCAATAGGGAAGTAGTAGGGAAAAAGGACAAGAGAAGGGGGAGATGTTAAAAGGGAGAGCAGATAAAAGAAAGCAGTGGTCAGAAGCAAAACAGATTTGAGAGAAGGGAAAGTATGAGAAAAGGAGAGAAAGAGAGAGATGGAGAGAGGCAGATTAAAGAGAGAATGAAAGAGAGAAAAGGCTAAACAGAAGAAAATTGGATGGAAGGAAATGTGCAGTTTGTAATCACGAATGTGTTATAAAGGGAATGAGTTCACTCATAAAATATTAGAAACCAGACCAACAATATGTTGTTTTTAAGAAACTTATTTGAAACAGAAAGACACACATAAGAATCAAAATAAGGGACTGGAGCAGAATCTATTATGCTTCAGCTGAGGTAAAATGGCAGGGATGGCAATCATGCTCTCAGACAAAGCAAAAGTGAAAAATAGACTTAATTAAAAGATATATTTCTAGGAAAATGACATTTTGCTAGAAAATAGCATAAACAATTAAGTGATAAAAATTTTTACAGCAAGTTTCTCTGATTAAAAACCTCATTTCTCAAATGCATTGAGAACTGAGTTAAATTTATAAAAATAAGAACATTCTCTAGTTGATAAATGATCAAAAGATATGGATAAGTAGTTTTCAGATGGAGATATCAAACTATTTAAGATCACATGAAAAAATCCTCTAAATAACTATTAATTTGACAAATGCAAATTATCAACTCATAATTATTGAACTGGCTAACACATCAGAAATGACAAATGCTGGAAGGAATGTGGAAAACCAGTACACTCATGCATTGGAGATAAGAGCTTTGAATTGATCCAACCATTCTGGAAAACAATTTGGAATTATGCCCAAAAGGCTGTAAAACCATGTTTATCCTTTGATCCAGCAATACCACTAGATCTGTATACCATACAGTGCAAAGTAAAAGGAAAAGAATCTACATGTACAAAAGCATGTATAAAACAAGTCTGGTATATGATTATGATGGAATCATACACACATAGACACACACACACACACACACATTTTCACCTTTTGTTTCTGGTGACATGGCTAATATGAAAACATATTTTACATGATTTTATATGTATAACTGACATCATATTGATGGACAGAGATACTTCAAAATTCTTAAAAATAATCTTTAAAATAAAGGAAAAAATTTCATAACCATCAATTGTAATTGTAATTGTAAGTTACCTGGATGTCTTAAATTTCTCTATACTGAATCCTATTGTTGGAACTATGTCTTGAGTTTGAGCCTATGAAAGGAAGAAAGTAAAGTTATAAAAATTTCAACTACCTGAGACTTTTTCTTAAGTTACATCAAAATATTCAATTTTAATAACATCTACCTTAACAAATCACATTAGCTAAGTAAAAATTCTTTTGAATAGTTGTTTTTATAGGTACCTTATAGTAGTTTATGTCTAATATTTGCTCATCTAAGTAGCATTTTTTTTGAGTCAACATATCCTATCCCAAGCACTAGAAGTGGGAAATATAGTTTTTTTAGTGTCACTGCAGGAACAACTATTATCTTATTAATGAGCTGTTTTTTGAAGTAAAAATGTCTGCAAGTCAGGTTTTTTTAACACAAATTTCTTTATCACAAAACAAAAGAAAATCTTTCTTCTCACCAATCCATAAATTACAACAATACTTTCATTAATAAAGAAAATATTCTATATAAATCTGCTTGTAAGGAGAATCTTACAGTCACACATCATGGTCAGACATTTTAAAAAATCACAATGTTTTCAAAAAACAAAGCAACAAGAACAGAAATTTTTGCCAGGATTATAAACTACCATATTTAAAAATGTACTGGACAGCTATGTCAGACTTCTGATTTTGTGAATTCAGGTTCAAATTCAGTATTATGTATTGGTCAAACCAGCCATTATTCAAACTCTGAGGGTTTTTTTTTTCTTCTAATATTAAGAAGCAACAATTAAGAGTTATTTCATGAATTTTAAAGTGAAATTATTTGAGCTAATAATAGTATGGTAGGGAAAGCAGAAAAAAAGGTAGGGAGGGACCTTTTTACCTAAAAAAAAGGAAGATCAATTTAATCTCTAAGTTATAGGGAGAAAAGATTGCAGTAAAATGCCTATTCCTCAATTACATTCTCAAAAAACCCAACCACTTTCTCCCAAATATGATTTAAAATTTCATCAAATGCTTTAGTGAAAATTGATAAGACTATTCTGAATTCTATGATGCAGATCAAAGTGCTGTGATTATGAAGATTTTGATCTTGTATAAACCTTGTATAGCAGCCTATAATATACTAGACTAATGTAAAACTTATTCTATGTATTTTACTTACAACATACTTTATTAATAGTATTTATCAATAGCAACAGTAACAAAATGTATTGTTATCACAAGCTCACATTTATAATTTCTATAGAATTATTTTGGCTGAAAAATGCTTTATATATGAATGGAAAAGCATTAAGTGTCTATTATCTTCAAAGTACATGCACTACACATTCCGCTTTTTCCATAATAACTCTGAGACAAAAACCACTAACAATACAGAGAAAATAAAATAGAAATTACGCGCTTATCTTTAAATATTTTCTTTCAGTTTGGTCAGACATTTTCCATTAGTAGGTCCACTTATGATACTAAGAACTCTATTCAAAGCAAAGCAAAACAAAGCAAACAGAACTCAGAAAAGCTTGTCCCTTGGTATCTTAACAGTTTCCTAAGGATTGAGAGAACATAAAAACAATTATTAAGAACAATGCTTTTAATTTGTTTCTTTACTATACATTTATCATACTGTAGTGTTGTGGTTCTAAAAACCATAGCTATCAGGTTACCTTTTACATGTAATTAACCTTTAAAAATAAAATTCTGGAATTATTAATGAAATTCTGCATTGTTTCTTGATACTTTGAAGGACCCATGATTTTACTGAACTCTATCAATAATTAACAACCACTAAACAACTTACTATCTGCCAGGCACCAGAGATACAAAGAAAATTACACACATCCTTATATCTAGAAGTTTACCTTCTATTGAATTTTAAAAGCAGATGGCAACCTCTTTGTGCTCTTCCCTGCTATAAGTTTCAAATTAAAAAAAAAATGAAGATGAATCATTCAAACTGTGTCTATTATAGCTTATTATAGGTTTTCACAATGGAATAGCAGATGTTGAGTCAAAAGATCTAGGTTTTAGTCCTGGTTCCTCTTTATTAACCATGAAAAAAGCAGAGACAAAATGTTAGAATAAAACAAAACATTACAGTGGGCTCTCCTCCACAGATTCCTCCAAACAGAACTAGAAAGTGCACTAGACTGAATTCTGATGAGGAAATCTGAACCAAGTCACAGAGAGTCAGTCATTTGTCTAGTCCAGCTAGGCATAGGGAAGCAGGGAGGTCTGTGGACTGTGGGGTTTAAGAGAGGGTTGGAAGCACACTCTGCAGACACTGTAGAAAGAGAAGTTTTGCATCAGCATTAAGATACTCAGACTATATTGGGGCTCTGTCAGATTTATACTAGGGCACTACAATGACAACAGCTACCAGCTGGCAACTTTGGAGTTCATTATACATTCTAGGACAAAAATACAGAGTGGAATAAGAAGGAGACCTCACCAGACAGGGAGGCCCTGCCAATCAATCAATAAACATTTATTAAGTGCCTATCATGTGTCAGGTAGGGTTAGGCAAAATGGTGCCTCTTTTTTATGCTCAGCACTTAATATACTGCCTGTTTGTCCTTAAGGAGCTAACATCTAATGGGGGAAACAACATGCAAACATATATATAAATTAAGTTTTGTTCATATTAAATTGGAAATAATTAACAGGGGGAAGGCACTACAATTAAGAGGGGTGGGAAAGGCTTTCAATAAAAGATGGGATTTTAATTGGGACTTAAAAGAAAGTCAGTAGGTTAGAGATAAGGAAGGAAAGCATTCCAAAAATAGCAGGAGAAATTGCCCAGAGCTGAGAAAGGGACTATATTGTTCATGGAATAGCCAAGAAGCCAGTGTAACTGGGTTGAAGAGTACATGTCACAAATAACAGGTAAGAAGAAGCTAAGTTATGAAAGTCTTTATTGGTCAAACTGGAGTTTTTTGGGTTTAAGGATGATATAACATAGACCTGTGCTTTAAGAAAATCCCTTTAGTGGCTGAAAGGATGGATTGAAATGAGCAGAGATTTGCAACAGGCACACCCAGTAGTAGATTATTACAATAATCCAGGCACAAGGGTGTAAAGTCTGGGCTAGCTCCCTGGAGGCCTCAGGAACAGCCGGAGTCAGGATAAGTAAAAGTCCTTAGTCTTTGGGGGGAGAAGTGAAGGAGACAAACTGCCACAAGCTTGCCACCAACCTCCCTTCTCCTAGTCCTGCTGCAAAATGAAGTTCTCTTGCCTCTCTCAATCCCTTAATCCTTACCTACAGTTATCTGTATACACCAAACATGGAACCATCATGGACCAGTGAGAAGGACCATTTTTCCAAATATATGCTAATAGAATCATTGTCAATAGGTAATTAGCCATAAGTGCTTGGTTGTCTGATTCAAGCACACCTTTTAAGAGTTTCAGCCCTTTACATCTCCCACTTTTTTTTGTTTTAGCACACAAGTGGTCATGGCATCCCTGACTTTTCAGGGAGGTGAGAACCCCAAAAAAGAGGTGATCACGCCCTCACTGACTTCTCAGGAAAGGAGGTGAAAACACCAAAAAGGAGGTGATCACACCCCCCTGACTTCTCAGGAAAGGAGGTGAAAGCACTAAAAAGGAGATGATCACACCCTCCCTGATTTCTCAAGAAGAGAGCTGATTCAAGCACACCTTTTAAGAGTTTCAACCCTTTACATCTCCAGCTTTCTTTTTGTTTTAAAACACAAGTGGTCATGCCATCCCTGACTTTTCAGGGAAGTGAGAACCCCAAAAAGAAGATGATCACACTCTCCCTGATTTCTCAGGGAAATGAAATGCACCAAAGGAAGTGGGGAATCAATCTAGATATTGTTAGTGGATTTCTGGGCTGAAGGGTCTTACTAGAAACAGGTATGCACAAACCCATCAGCATGGGCGGTGTTACACAAGCACATAGCAATAAAGCACAGGCTAGTAGTGATGACTTTCTCCACAGCCGATGCAGGCTCAATGTGGTGTAATAAACATGAATTTTACATGTAAGAAGTGATATATGAAAAAAATTTCCATAAATCCTAGAAGGAGGGTATGTAAATAACAATCACACATACACCTCCTTCCAGCAGCCAAGAGATAGTCCAAAACCAATCTATTGTCCATTCTTTCATGTGTCAGGGAATCCAATGATCCTCACAAGTTTTTGAAGTCCTGATTCCTGCAGATTTTGAAGTCTTGTAACAGTCTTATCATGTCTCAGAAAATCCAATGATTCCTGAGAGTTTTCAAGTCCTACAACAGCCTTATCATGTCTCAGAAAATCCAATGATTCCTGAAGGTTCCTATGCTGGCCAATACTCCTTTATTTCAGGAAGCCCAAGAATCCCATTCTAAATATCATCAGGCTGCTCGAGCTTTCCATTTACAATTTGGAATAACAAGAGAGGAAGCTAGGAGCATAGTAAAAGCCTGTACAGCTTGCCTTCCTTTCCATGCTCCTATGCTCCTTCCAGGGAAGAACCCTCGTGATTTGAGACCCAATGAAATTTGGCAAATGGATGTGACCCATTATAAATCTTTTGGTCATCTGTTTTTTATCTATATTGTGGTAGACACCTTTTCAGGATTCATTTTTGCAATACCAGCAGCAAAAGAGACAACCCGAGTGAGCTTTGAAAAGTCCTTAACCAATATGAGTCTCACTTTCCTCATCTATAAAATGTAGTGTTGAACTAATGATTACTTAAGTCTCTTTTAGCTCTAATCTGTGATCTGTACAAGTGGTAAATTAATTCCAACAACAGTAACAACAAAACTGTCAAATTTGAGTCAACTCCTATCAAAAAAAAGTCTCCTAGCTATATTTCATTTAGGATGTGTTAATCAATTATTTATGAAATAAATTTTTTATTTTGAAATAAAATTTTACTCTTGTGAAGGATAGATTGATAACATAACAAAAACAGATTAAAAAGTAAAAAAAATAGCATTGCTTTGTAAAAATTTTCTGACCCCCTTAACAGCATTCCTTTCATACTTTCCTGTATCACAGAGGTAAACCTAGGTTCTTGAATGCCAGATTAAGCACAGTAAAAATTCTAGAAATTAACCACTATGGTGCTAAAAATGCAGAGCATTAACTGGCTTATGTTTATAATATCAAATGCAGAAGGATGATTTTTTTGTCCACAACAATTCTTGAAAGGCAGGGAACAATTTTGATTTATATCAAAGGAAAAATACTAGTTAGTACTAATGTAATTAGAAAGTTAAAAAAAAATTTTGGATTCAAAGCTTTTAAATGGAAGCAGTAATTACCCTCATTCTCAGCTTTTAGATTTTTCAAAAGCAAAGAAAATTTTAAGTTCATTTTTAAAAGCTTGTGTTTGCTTCTTTCTCCAGGATCTCACTTAAATGGTGTCAAAGGTGTGATACTAGTATCAACATAAATTGTGCCAGAGAAGATTCAAATAGTCCACTGTTATAATAATGGAAACAATTGCCTCACTTAAGGAAAACAAAGACTAAAGAAAAATGCTAGAGATAGGTAGGTGGCATGGGATAGAGCACCAGTCCTGAAGTCAGGAGGACCTGAGTTCAAATTTGACCTCAGAAACTTAACACTTCCTAGCTGTGTGACCCTAGTTAACTCCAATTGCTTCAACAACCAAAAAAAAAAAAATGCTAGTAAATTATGAATATCTACTTGAATGCAAAGGTCTAGATCTACATATATAAAACTAGTTGGCACCAATTTAAAAATGGCTCAATAGAAATCAAATGACTGAATAGCAGATATAAATGAATGACTCTCTGATTTCTTGTACCATTTAACAGCCCTAGGAAACTCTTTATAATTCTAAGTGGAAAAAAAAGGTTCTTTAGTGCTGAAGAGCTTAGGAAGTGAGTGAATGTAAGATATTTCCCACTTAGTTACACATACTAGAATGGCAGTCTAATATAATCTTCTAGAATCATTCTGAATCCAATAAAGAACATATACCAAGTATCCCTGGACTCAAGATTGACCCAAGGCTTATCAAGACCTCAGGGGTCATTGTTTTTGTGATCACTCTCAATTAATGTGATCTGATAACTGGACTAATATCGACTTAAACTCAAGACAGATAAAAAAAACCCTTAGGATTCTAGTGACTCATATTATATCTGACTGTTATAAACTTGGCATAATACTTTGCATTTAGGTATGCATTAAAAATCTGTTGAAGAGTAATGCTGTCCTAATACCATGTTTTACCTATCTTTGGCTTAATAGGTTTAATGCCATTTTTGGTCAGTTTAGAAAATTACATCATAGTAACTATTAAATTCAATAAAATTACATTGATATAGCAATTTTATTTTTACTATAGTTTTATTTCAATGTCTTATAAAAATAGATACTTAAAATCTATCCCATTTTCTGGTATTATTTTAATAATAACCTTTATATGTGCTAAATCACAAACATTAATTGTAATGACCGTGTATTTAAAATCAGCCGGAGTCAGGAATTCAGGTTAAGGGAAAAATCTTCAATCTTTATTGAAGTGAAGAGATGAATAAGGATTGCGATAGCAATATGGGCAAGAAAGATTGCGACAGCAATATGGGCAGCTGCGACAGGAAGCCAGCTAACAGAGGGAGATCTGAGCTGAGAAAACCGTGGCAATGGCAATGCAAACAGTCTCTCCTTCCCCTTCCTTTTCCACTCCCCTGCCTCCACCCACCAAAATTGTCATTTCCTATACAACACATCAGGACTTGCACAAAGAGTGGGCGGGGGCCATTCTTTCTCCAAGCTTATATATTAATAAGAGTATGGTCCAATTACTATTTAGCCTTATGTGCTTGGGACGACCTCAGTGCATCAACTCAAGCCTCAGCCCATTACAATTAATAAAAATAAATCATTATTTTTGTGAACCGGGTTTGATTAAGGAAAAAAGAACTACTCTATCATCTTATTCTACCCCATTCCATCTGATCATATCCCTATAACGCTATTTCCCTATAGAGACTTTATGTGAGGGTAATGAGTTAGAGAATGGAAGTATAGGTAAGAATGGATAAGTATGTCAATCACTCAAGTCTCTTGGTCTAAAGCTCAAAGTCTGGTGTGAGGTCAAAACCCAGATGCCTTATTTTTGTTCTACAACCATAGGGCCAGCCCTGGATGTCTGGGTGTGATTGTCTTCCTTCAACTATTAAGTTAGTCTCATATATCTTATCTTGTTTTATCAGTTCTAGAAAAAGTCCTTGTCAGATGATATGCTGCAACTGATATCAATAAGTTAGAAACCATCTAGAAAAAATAACAACAAAATTTATATGGAACAATAAAAAGTCGAGAATCTCAAGGGAATTAATAAAAAAAAAATCAAATGAAGGTGGTCTAGCTGTACCTGATCTAAAATTATATTATAAAGCAGCAGTCACCAAAACCATTTGGTATTGGCTAAGAAATAGATTAGTTGATCAGTGGAAAAGGTTAGGTTCACAAGACAGAATAGTCAACTATAGCAATCTAGTGTTTGACAAACCCAAAGATTCTAACTTTTGGGATAAGAATTCATTATTTGATAAAAACTGCTGGGATAACTGGAAATTAGTATGGCAGAAATTAGGCAAGGACCCACACTTAACACCATATACCAAGATAAGATCAAAATGGGTCCATGACCTAGGCATAAAGAACGAGATTATAAATAAATTAGAGGAACATAGGATAGTTTATCTCTCAGACTTGTGGAGGAGAAAGAAATTTGTAACCAAAGATGAACTAGAGAAATAGAAATAGATCACAAAATAGAAAATTTTGATTATATCAAATTAAAAGACCTTTGTACAAACAATACTAATGCAAACAAGATTAGTAGGGAAGCAACAAACTGGGAAAACATCTTTACAGTTAAAGGTTCTGATAAAGGCCTCATTTCCAAAATATATAGAGAACTGACTCAAATTTATAAGAAATCAAGCCATTCTCCAATTGATAAATGGTCAAAGGATATGAACAGACAATTTTCAAATGATGAAATTGAAACTATTACCACTCACATGAAAGAGTGTTCCAAATCCCTATTAATCAGAGAAATGCAAATTAAGACAACTCTGAGATATCACTCCACACCTGTCAGATTGGCTAAGATGACAGGAAAAAATAATGATGAATGTTGGAGGGGATGCGGGAAAACAGGGACACTGATGCATTGTTGGTGGAGTTGTGAACGAACCCAACCATTCTGGAGAGCAATCTGGAATTATGCCCAAAAAGTTATCAAAATGTGCATACCCTTTGATCCAGCAGTGTTTCTATTGGGCTTATACCCCAAAGAGATGCTAAAAAAGGGAAAGGGACCTGTATGTGCTAAAATGTTTGTAGCAGCCCTGTTTGTAGTGGCTAGAAACTGGAAAATGAATGGATGCCCATCAATTGGAGAATGGCTGGGTAAATTGTGGTATATGAATGTTATGGAATATTATTGCTCTGTAAGGAATGACCAGCAGGATGAATACAGAGAGGCTTGGAGAGACCTACATGGATTGATGCTAAGTGAGATGAGCAGAACCAGGAGATCATTATACACTTCGACAACGATACTGTATGAGGATGTATTCTGATGGAAGTTGATTTCTATGACAAAGAGACCTAACTGAGTTTCAATGGATAAATGATGGACAGAAACAGCTACACCCAAAGAAGGAACACTGGGAAATGAATGTGAACTATTTGCATTTTTGATTTTCTTCCCGAGTTATTTTTACCTTCTGAATCCAATTCTCCCTGTGCAACAGGAGAACTGTTTGGTTCTGCAAATATGTATTGTATCTAGGATATACTGCAACATATTTAACATTTATAGGACTGCTTGCCATCTTGGGGGGGGGGGTGGAGAGAGGGAGGGGAAAAAAATCGAAACATAAGTGAGTGCAAGGGATAATGTAAAAAATTACCCTGGCATGGATTCTGTCAATACAAAGTTATTATTAAATAAAATAAAATTTAAATTAAAAAAAATAAGTTAGAAACCTTGTTCACTGCTATATAAGTTGATACACTGTGGGCTTTCTTGCTCTAAATCCTATCTCTAAATTTTTAGTTCTTGGCTGTAGCCACTTCCTTTATCATCATTGGCAATCCCGTTTACATTCAATTAGTGTAGTCTTCTCATAAAAAACCCAGAACATTCATTTTATCCAATCTATAGAGTTATAAGTGTAAAATTCATTTTTAATGACTAAGAATGCATTACTCATAGAACTTCATTATGTTGGTCACGACTTAGGCACTTTCCTACTAAATCTGGTTCTTCAGTAAGCAAGATAATGGGAGGAAGAAAAAATGAAACTGAAATAAAGTAATTTAGGAAATTAGAATTTTTTAAAAATAATGGTTGAAGTTAAATTGTGATCATTTAAAAATCTTTTTTTTAGCACAAAAAATTTATAGTTGACTATATACAAAAAATTTTAGCTTAGTATTATTTAAGTATACTACTTTATGTCCCAGTAGAGATATTCTGCACTTATCTCAAGGTGGTATGATAAGAAAAGGAGCATTACACTAAGAGTTGGGAGATCTAGATCATAATCCTGGCTTTGTTCATTGTAAAGCAATAGAAACTTTGGCATATCATTTAATTATGATAGGAATCAGTTTCCCAAAAAATGAACAAGAAAGGATAGAGCTCTTTGGACTTTGGAGTTAGAACACATAAGAGTCTACAGTTATACATGCTAACTTTCCCCAATTACAGATTAAAGAAATTTAGAAAACTACTTACATTCGAAGGTTTGAGTTTGTTAATGATGGTTGTTTTGCCACTGTTATCTAGGCCAAGGCACAGAACATGAACTTCCTTCTTCTTCAGGCCAAGTAAGCCTGACAGCTTGTCCAGCAATCCCATTATGATGATTCAAATTTTCACAAACCAGCTGTGAATGCACAAATGAACACAAAACTATTATAAAAGGCACTCCAAGTATACACTGAATACATATATGGGTCAAGAATATGAAGATTGGAGGGACAATGGAAAAGACAATGTTGCTACAGTTTGTAATCAGTAAATAGAATATAAGCAGATTATAGCAAAGAAGTCTTGTCTGCAAAGCAGATTGACTGCTTATAAACCCAGGCACACAGGATAATGGATATCCTTGGAATTGCCAGACTGGTTTCATTTCAGATATAGTATATTATATGGATCAGACTCAGGACTGCTTTGCAGTTTTATTACAAATTTGAACAGTGATAACTAAAGGGTTAAAATTTAGAACCTATGAAAAATGAGATGACTGAAATAAACGTACAAAAGAGGAAAAAATCTTGTTAATCATCATTTTTAAAATGTTCAACCTCATTAATAATGAATAGACATAAAAATTAAAACAATTTTAGGAATGATCTCACATCCATTAAATTCTTAGAAATAATTAAAAACAAGAAAACACAATGCTAGTTGTATTGTGTATAAAGAAGTATACACTGACAATGTTCCCACACTCTAACAGATAGTTTTTTTTTTAATATGGTACTACACAGCAAAATTGCAAAAAACAAACAAAAAAAAAAAACCCTTTGTACCAATAATTCTATTTTTGGAAATATACACTGAAAATGCAATCAACAACAACAAACTCTGTTTGAAGATTCTTATAGCATCATTTTCTAATTGTAAAAACAAAAATTTAAATAAAACTGGAAGTACATTCAATGGGAGAATGAAATAAAAAATTTTTGGAGAAATAGTTATCAAATATATACAGTGGAAAAAACAAATGTAAAGGAACAGAGTACACTACTACTACGTAAGAGGAAACAAAGATAAATAAAAATGGAAAAAAGGATTACATATATAAGGATTACACACACACAGTGAATACTTACAAAGAGTAATCAAAAAGTCCTAACATTTTACAAACAAATTCATTGAACAAATATCTGTAAAGCAATTTTGGTTGTATTGATACTTAAAATAATAATAATAAAAAAACTAATTAGTCTAGAAAACAGAGTACAAATGAATGAATCCATCCCTTGTTTATTAGATAGTATTAAGATGTTTTTCATTTTTACTGAGACCCAAAATAAATAAAACAGGTTTGTGTTAGATAGGAGAAATATCCTGCCTAGAATTGATAGCAAATTTTTATGAAGAGATGAAGACTTCCTTCCATGTAGGGCTATTAAAGTATAAGATGCTATTCATTTGGAATCATTTAGATGTAGTTTAGACTATCAGGTCATGTTTCTTCACGTGCACATGTCATTCAAGTTTTTTTCTTTCAAGCCAGAGAAAGATAAAACTGAAAGATGAAAAATGACCAATCAATTGCATTTCAAATTCCAAGTTTGGCTAAATTTCTTATAATATAACAATATCCCATCTATAACTTGCCCATCTATTCCACAATTAGTGGGTACCCTCTCAGATTCCTGTTATTTCAAAAAAGAGCTAAAGGTATTGAAATATATCATTTAGTATGTGTTTTGCTTAGGACTAACTTCTCTCTATTCTCTAATTCTCTCTTTCCCTTATTGTCTTTCCCTCAAATTTCATTTTGATTAAAATACAATTCTCTACTCAACTGTGGATAGGTATATATAATCTCCCCTTCTTTGACCAGTTCAGAAGACAGTAAGGTTCAAATGTCAATTGTACCCCCAAACTGCTCTCTACTTTGTTTGCATAGACTTCTAACTGCACATCTCAACTATGTCAGATATTTTTGTCTAGATATTTTCAGATATTTCCTTCTTTTCATCTTCTTTTGTGTTTTTCTTCCTTTCCTTTGCTGATCGTCTTTTAACATCGTCAGATATGAAATATAAAAAAATCACTTCTAGAATTTCTGTCCAATTAGATTTTATTACCATTGTAGATGACAGGGTTCAAAATTGTGTTATATTGTGTTGTTACTTCTCAGTCAGGGCTGACTGGGTTTTCCCATTTGGGATTTTCTTGGCAGAGATACTTAAGTGATTTGCCATTTCCTTCTCCAGATTATTTTGCAGAGGAGGAAATTTAACTGAGGGTTAAGTGGACTTACCCAGGGTCACATAGCTATTAAATGTGTGAGGTCAAATTTGAACTCAGGAAGAGGAACCTTCCTGACCCCAGATCTAGTACTCTATTCAGCCCTAGGGGTCAAAGGAGATACATATCAACTTCCTATTTTAGAATGTAAGCAGTTTATCCCTGTTAGATCTTTTATAAATTGTTGTGCTTACTTTTTTATGTTTCTCTTAACACCTTTGTGTTTGAAATAGTTTCTATTCAATTCTGATCAGGAATGCTAGAAAGTTCTCTTTCATTAAAGTTTCTCTTTCCTTATATTCAGCTTCTGGATAAGATTATATTGTTTGCCTTCTAGAATATCATATTCCAAGTTTTTCATTACTTTAAAGTACTGGCTACTGAATCATGTGTGATTTTGATTGTTTCTATATATGAATTCTTTTCTTCTGACTGCTTACAGTATTTTTCTTTGACCTTGAAGCTCTAGATTTTAGCTATCCTTATTAGTAAGGTTTTTTTTAGGAGGTGACTGGTGTTCTTTCCATTTCTACTTTGCCCTTTGGTTCTAAGAGTTCTGAGCAATTTTCTTTTAAAGATTTCTTTATATATGATGTTTTTAGGTTCTTTATTTTGATTCTGGTTTTCAAATAGTTCAATGAATCGAAGGAAGCTTACTTTTTTTTTTCCTCATTGGTCTATTTTCTAAGCCAGGATTTGGTTTGGTTTTTGTTATGAGATAGATACCTTACATTTTCTTCTAATGTGTCAGTTTTTTGCCATTTGTACATTTCTTGCTAAGTGGCTTTTCCTTAATCCATTCTTATTTTGTGGGAGTATGCCACTTTGGTAAGGTTTTGTAACTTTTATTCTAGATTGTTAATTCTCTTTTCAATGATTTCTTCCACAGATTTCATTGCTTTCCTAGTTTTTCCTCTAAAATCTCTGAAGCTTTCTGAAATGAGGGCATTAGATTTTATTTCATTTATAAAAACATCCATTCTTTTTTAGTTGATACACACTTGTCAGATTGGCTAGAGTGACAGGGAAAGATAATGTGGAATGTTGGAGGGGATGTGGGAAAACATTCTGGAGAGCAATTTGGAACTATGCTCAAAAAGCTATCAAACTGTGCATACCCTTTGATCCAGCAGTGTTTCTACTGGGCTTATACCCCAAAGATATACTAAAGAAGGGAAAGGGACCTGTATGTGCCAAAATGTTTGTGGCAGCCCTGTTTGTAGTGGCTAGAAGCTGGAAAATGAATGGATGCCCATCAATTGGAGAATGATTGAGTAAATTGTGGTATATGAACGTTATGGAATATTATTGTTCTGTAAGGAATGACCAGCAGGATGAATACAGAGAGGACTGGCGAGACTTACATGGACTGATGCTAAGTGAAATGAGAAGAACCAGGAGATCATTATATACCTCAACAACGATATTGTTTGAGGATGTATTCTGATGGAAGTGGATGTCTTCAAGAAAGAGAGCTAATTCAGTTTCAATTGATCAAAGATGGGCAGAAGCAGCTACATCCAAAGAAAGAACACTGGGAGATGAATATAAACTGCTTGCATTTTTGTTTTTCTTCCCGGATAATTTATACCTTCTGAATTCAATTCTCCCTGTGCAACAAGAGAACTGTTCGGTTCTGTACATATATATTGTATCCAGGATATACTGTAACCTATTCAACATGTAAAGGATTGCTTGCCCTCTGGGGGAGGGGGTGGAGGGAGGGAGGGAGGGGAAAAATCGGAACAGAAGTGAATGCAAGGGATAATGTTGTAAAAAATATCGTGGCATGAGTTCTATCAATAAAAAGTTATTAAAATTTATTTAAAAAAAAAAGAATTCTAGTTGAATTGTGCCCAAACTATATATTTTTTTCCTTTGAAGCTTTATTTGCAGGTGTTTTGAGATCATTTTTTTCTTCTGAATTTGTATATTCAGTATTTCTATCACCATAATAGTTTTTTTCCTATTTCATTTTCCTAGTACCTTTTGACTTCAGACTTTATATGAAGACCAGGATCTACACACTGCTATAGGAAAGTCTAGACTCAACTGATTGTTGCTGTCTTGAGATTAGTGAAAATTGTGTTATTTTACACTCGGGATACAAATGTTAGTGCTCTCAAAATTCAAGGAAATGTTAGCCTCCCTCCACTCAATCTGACTATGAACAACAATTCACTGCTACTGCTGGATTAATACACTGTGATCTAGGTGGAAAGTTCTGGAGGTTCAAAGTGACAGAACTGTAGACCTCTTTAAAGTCTAGGGATTTCTTTCCTTGATTATTCTTCTACAAGCTTCAGAATGTACTAGAAGCTAGTATTAACAGTATTCTCTGGTCACAAGTCTTCTTAAACCCAATCTGGATTTGTGACTAAGAATTGGTATTAGGCAATAAACTTGCCAGTTAATGGCAAGTTACCATACAAAGTCATTGTATAATACCAATCAAGTTACCAGAGAATATTTTATAGAATTAGAAAAACTAATAAAATTCATAAGGTAAGGGGGAAAATGGTGAAGAATCTCAGAGATTAAAAAAAGTGGTAAAAATAGAAGTCTGGGGATATAAAGAAATGTAAAGGACAATCTTTGCTCTAAGCAATTCATAGAGAAAATATGTAAACAAAGATATACAAATAAATTATATATACTGGTGCATGCACTGTCAGCAAATGGGGAATTTTATATTTGAATCTGAAGCAGTAGGGATCTACTACTGGAGTTTTACTAGTAGGGAAATGGCATGGTCATAACTTTGCTATAGGAAGATTACTTTGTAGTAATATAATAGAATAATAGTATAATATTATAATAAATTTTTATTAAATATTATTTTAATATTAAATAAATAAAAATAAAATAATATAATAGTAGTATAGTATAGTATGGTAAGAGTTGTATAATAGAATCAGGATTTTCATGATTCAACTTTCTCCCACATAACCTGATTAGTTTCAGTTTCCTTGATGTGGCTTTCTAGTCTAGGGACACAAGATGTCCCTGATCTTTTAGTTAGTTAGCTAGACATTTAGTTAGTGGTCCCTGGGCCACTGACATTCTGGATGCCTGAGATCAAGTGAGTTCCATATTTTGATGACCCTTGTTCAGATGGAGGTGGGAAGGACCATCAAACATCCCATTATATCTAAGAGCCACTGCATCTTTGTTCATATTCTTACTGTTAAGTCTAAGCAAATTTCCTTTGTGAAATGTTCAGTGACTTATATCAAACCTGACTAAGAAGAGTGCTAGCCTTCGAGTTGGAGTTGTCTTTACTGCCGCCTCCACCCCACCCCACCCCTCACCCCCTCCACCCCACCCCGCTCCCGCCCAAACAAGCAGGGAAGGCCTTGGGGCAAGCAGCTCCACTTAAGGGGATGAAGGCCTTCATCATAGTAATGGTGATATCAGAGTCAAGAAAAGAATGAATTTTTGATATTAAGGAGATAAACTCAATAGACCTGGCGACAGGTTGAATATAGGAGGAGAGACCAAGGAGACTTGAGTGACATTTCCTAGTCACAAACTTGAATAAAGAGAAGGAGGGAGAGGAGAAGGAGAAGAGAAAAACGAATATTAGAAAAAGTTAGGGAAAGAAGAGGAGGATGAAAAGAAAAAGAGGAAAGAGGAGGAGGAAGGGCAGAGGCAGAAAGAGGAGGAGGAAAAGAAAGAAAAGAAAGAGAAGGAAAACAGGAGGAAAAAAAAAGAAGAGAAGAGAAGAAGGAAAAGGAAGAAAAATGGAGGAGAAAAAGAAGGCGAGGAGATAATGGGGGAACCGACTCCCTTCTCCCCAATTCACACTCACCCGCGATTCACCACAGGGAGCGGGGCAGGAATCTTCCGCGTCTCTGGTCGGGGCACAAGGGATCCTTTCCTCAGCTCTCGGGTCCCGTCCGATTCCACCTAAGAGGACTTTCCCGTGGGCCGGAGCGATACATCCACCCAGGTCTATAGGGTCGGGAAAACCAAAACTCCTAGTCTCAGAGGAGACAGAAGAGGACCTAGCGGTGTCGTAGGCGTCCCCTAGGCAACCGTGGCCCCTTCCGGCACTGAGGGACGCCCTCCCCCGGCTCCTCCTTTCTGCTTCCTCTTACTGAACACGGGAATTAGCTCAGTCCAGGTAGCCCTGGCTGAATTTTTTTGGGGAAGGTCGGAACTTCGGGGGCGTGATTGACGAAGTGGGCGGTAAAGAGGGAGTGCGCATGCTTGGTTAATGAAGCGTCAGAAAGCCTCTTAGCTTTCAAGCACAATTCTAATCTGGAATTTGTTGATATGGGTAGCTGGGGGTGGAAATGGGAATGAGGTATGACTGCAGCAGCCTCACGGGAAATGTAGTCCTTTTCCTTCCTCCGAAGTAATTTGTTTCCGAACCTCAGGGAACGTCTTTCGTTGCTGTTATTTCTCCCTTCAGTTTGCCCCACTCAAGGCTAGGTGCCTTTGCCCGGGGCAGGCCGCCGAGTTTGTGTGGGCTTCCTTCTGTAGGGACTGACATTAGAGGATTTGTCATTCCTTGCTGGTGCCTTTCCTACATTAATGCCCTCCTCCAAGGACAGAGTAGCCTGAAGCTGGGGCGCGCGGAACACATGTTCTGAGAGATGCTTGGTAGCTGCTGGCTGCAGAGGGGAGTTTGCAGAGTTTTAACTTTTCATTTTTTTCTGTACGACAGGTTGGGGGAAAATTTAGTCCCCTCATTTTTGTTTTAAAGGACAAAGGGGGTAGAATGGTGTCGCATCTTTTACTTTCTTCTTTAAACTTTACCCAGCTATCCAAAAAAATATGGCCACGTTATTCCCCTTTTCAAAAAAATAAATAAATAAATAAATAACAGTGACTCACTGTTGTCTATAGGATAAAATACAACTTCCTTACCCTGACTTTTAAGGCTTTCTATAAACTGACTTTATCCTACTTTCCTAGACAAAAGGTTACATTTTTGTCCCTGACATACTTGCCAAACTGGGCTAACAATTGTTATCTACAATTGGTATGCCATCTTTTGGTTTTGTGCATTTTTTTGGAATCTCCTCACCTCTAATTTCTAAATTACTTATCTTCCTTCAGGGGCAGCTAGGTGAGCAGTGGATACAGTAAGCTTGGAATCACGAAGACCTGAATTGAAATGCAGTTTCAGGCAAGCCACTTAATGAAGTAGATCACATTTATGTAGTCCAAATGATTGAAAAGTGAAGAAAATTCAAGATATCACTGTATATTGTTTATTAACTACAATAAAGCATTTGATTCAATACAGCAAAATATCTTAAAAGTTCTCTAAAAAGGTATTTTTTATGAATGTATAAAAATCATGTAAAATTCATTGAAAGATATAACAGCAGAGATGATTTTGTCCAGTAATGCTCTGATTATAAATAGCAAGTGGAGCATATAGGGAGATGTATAATTATCAGAAGTATTTGCTACCATCTTGGGGATTTTTATTGCAGAGTCCAAATGGAAGAGGTAATTCCACTTTACCAGGTCCTCCAGAGGCTCTTGTTGGCAGATAAGTTTATATTGTTTTTGTTATTCCCTGGAACACTGCAAAGTCTTCTATGTGACTTCCATAATTACTCAAAATAGTTGTCTTAAATAGCAAAAATCTAGTTGGTGAAAAATTCATTTTTCCAGATAATTATTTACTGTTGTAAAGATAACTAATGGACCTAGTCCATTTCTTAGATGGTCACTGTACATAGCTAACCAGTTTGATAAAAGTGGGTTGGATGGTCTTAATGAAACTGTGCTTTTAGTAACCCCCAGAATCACCCTGAAAACAAAGACATTTAAAAAACAAAAGCATTCTTCCACTGATGCTATATGTCTGTCTGATATAGATTACTACAGCCTTTGAATAACTGAAAATGAAGTTATGTAAAGCATAATACAGAGATGCATTTCAGGTACAGTAGACTTCATATGTATTAAGGTATGTAAAAATTGAAATGAAAGATATTATCATGAAGTGCTTCCACTTCAAGATACCTCTCTGGACCATGAAAAACATAATCTTGAAACTCTGTAGTTAGAAGTTTGTTACTAGCTCTTCATGCCCTAATGCAGATGGTATTTTTTATACCCCCAAATCTGCTGCCCTAAAAAAACCTAAGACCTTGACTTGATAAAAAAAGAAATAATGTCTTATTGCCTGTCTGGAAATGGCACCCTTAGTGTGGTAATCTTTGCCTCCTGTCTAGGATGAAATTCCTTTAGTATGACAAATATATTAGGGAACTTTTACGTTTCTATAAATACGTGTCTCTGAAATTGCTTGATACTGACTTCCCTGTTCTGGTGGGTTCAGTCGCTAGCTAGCAATAAATGCTCTTAAATTTTCATTATTCTGGCTGTCCTGTATTTTCTCTCCCCTAGGCACTTCAATCAGAGAAATGAAAAAAAAAAGAAGAGGGACTTATATAGTAAGAATAAGATAGATATCCTATGTAATCTATTAGTACTTAATAGAATAAAAAGATGTAGACCAGAGGTATCAGCCTCAAATTCCTGAGTGCAAGGAAGATGTAATTAACATGTAATTAGGAAATAGTTAACAAAATTAATAAAAATACAGTAAACACAGAAATATGAATTTTTAGTTTTTTTAAGTCAATGTGTTACCTGCAGAGATCTATTTTTATTTGAGTTTGAATACTAGTTTTGAGAAATGCTGGAAGAAAACAAGTGCATTAATGCATTGTAAATCTGTGAATTAGTCATTCTGGAAAGCAATTTAACACTCTGCTCCCCAAAATCTATTAAACTGTATATTCTTTGACTTTACTAAACCGCTATCAGGTTTATATCCCAAAGAGATCAAAGGCAGATCAGAAAATACAACAATATTTATAGCAGTTCTTTATTTTTTGTGTGTGTGTGGCAAAGAACTGGAAAATGAAGGCGTACTAAATTATTGGTTAAAGGCTGAACAAGTTATGGTGTATGTGTGTGATGAAATGCTTTTGTGCTGTGAGAAATAATGAAGGGGATAGTTTTAGAAAAAAACTTCAGGCTATAAAACTATTTATACCCTTTGATCCAATAGTCTTAATACTAGGTCTATATCCCAAAGAGATCATAAAAGAGGGAAAAGGACTCACATGTGCAAAATAGTAGCATCCTTTTTTGTAGTGGCAAGGAACTGGAAATTGAGTAGATGCCCCTCAGTTGGGGAATGGCTGAATAAGTTATGATATATAAATGTATTGGTATTTTAGTGTTCTATAAGAAATGATGAGTAGGATGATTTCAGAAAAGCTTGGAGAGCCTTATATGATCTGATGCTGAGTGAAGTGAGAAGAACCAAGAGAACATTGTACATAATAACAAGATTATATGAGGATCAATTGTGATTGACTGGGCTCTTCTCAACAATGCAGTGATTCAAGGCAATTCCAATTGATTAGGGATGGAAAATGCCATCTATATCCATAGAGAGATCTATGGAATACTATTGAAACATAGTATTTTTCCTTCCCAAACCCTTTCTGCTTTTTTTTTTTTTTTTGGTTGCCTTTTTTTCCTTATGTTTCTTTTCCCTTTTAGTATGATTTTCCTTTACAATATGACAAATGTGGAAATATGTTTAAAAGAATTACATATATTTAACCTATATCAGATTGCTTGCTATTTTGGGGGAGGATAAGGGAGGAAGAAAATTTGGAACACTGAGTTTTACAAAAATGAGTTTTGAAAACTATGCATTTGGAAAAATAAAATACTACTGAAAAATTTAAAAATAACAAAAAAGAAAAACCTTTGAAGATCTATATGAACTGATGCAAAGTAAAATAAGCAGAAGCAGGAAAACAATTTATACAATAGTGTTATGAGCTAGAACTCTGAACTTGAAACAAAGGATTTTTACAAGGTACTAAGTCAGTGGAATTGATAGAGACAATAGTTATCTAATTTAGCATAATTCAGTATGACTGATTTAATCCTACAAGGAGATGTTATGGGCCAGAACTTAAAACTAGGTACTAAGTGGAATTGAGGAGACAATGGTTAAATCTAGTTTAGCATGGATTTAATACTACAAAAAATAATGGTTTCCTAGTGATATGATTGGTGTATACTCAGTGTGGGGCATATAAACAAGAAGCTCTCAGGGCCAGAAAGACAAGCACACTAGAAGCTCTCGGAGCCTCAGCCAGAATCAGAACTAGGGAAGACCAGAGAAGTGGTGGCAGTCCTCCTGCCTCCCCCACAGAAACCAAGACATTCAGAAGGACCTCAAGAAGCTGGCAGAAACAGAGAAGACAAAGGACTAGTGGCAGGAGCTTAAACTCTTGGAACCAAGGAGAGAGATAGGCCTCCAAGAAAGCTAGGTCCATCTCCCCTGAGTCAGTCTTCGGTTGCTTCTCTGCCTGGTTCTCTGAACCCATAGTTTTTCATTTTAAATATCTTTCCTTTTTTAATACCCTAGAAATTCTTGCTCCTTTACCCAACTTGTGAATCCTTGTCCTTAAGTAATCTCCACTATCTGATTCCTCCACTCCTGCTCCCAGGGCTCTTTAGCATTAGTAAAGCAATACAATTGCATGTCAATAAATTCATTTTAAATGACATCAACTGTATATCTGCTATTGCTCAACAATCCCTCTCCTCTCCTCTTGCCGAATCCTATCACTAGTGCCTGTTCCAACTCTTCTCTTCTACCAAACCCACCTCCAGTTTCTATATTTAAAGCAGATAATTTAGCCATTTATTTCATTAAGAAGATTGAAGCCATCTTAGATTACCTTCTTTGAGAATCCTCATCTATTCTTCAACCTTGTTGGTGTCATCCATCCATCCATCTTTCCTTTCCTTCCTCCATTTATATTTCCAATTTAAATTAATCCCTTCACCTGTATCTTTGATCTCATTCCTTCCAATATCAGAACTTTGGTCTAGCAATTATTCATTATATCATGCATTTTTTATTTCAAATTTAGTTTGAAACTGATTCCTTTCTATCTGGCTATAAACATGTTTCTATCTCCTCGATCATAAAGACTCTCTTGACCCTGCCTCATTTATTTACTGTTTCAGCTTCCTGCTGTAGGTCACAGGTGAATTATTGGGAAAAACAAACCTCAGTGCTCAATGTCTTTATTTCTTCAGTAATCTCTTACAATTTGATTTTTGTCCTCATTGCTCTTGACTTAGAGAGGACATGGTAGATATCATCAAGTTTTTGAAGGACTGTCATTTGGAAGAGGGATAAAATTTACTTTTTATGGCCTTAGGAGGCACAACTAGAAATAATAACTCGGAGTTGTGAAAGGGTAACTTTATCTTGATAAGGAAAAATTCCTAACAATTAAAATTATTGCCAACCTTGGTGATGGAGGCCTGTAATCTCTGCTAAGGAGGCTAAGGACTGATTGAACTCATTAGTTATAAATTACAGCTGATTGCACTGGGAGCAGGAGGCAAAGTGAGAGATTACCAGTTTGCCTAAGGAAGGACAAAACTTCCAAGGTCAGAAATGGAAAAGATCCAATCTTTCACACCCATCACCATGAGTCATCAAGGGAGAGATAGAAGATTCAGTCTCAAACAAACAAAACAATTAGAACCATTCAAAAAAAATAAAAAATAAAAAAGAATGGGCTGCTAAGGAAGCAGTCTTAAAGAGATAAGTAAACTCGTTGGACATACTGTAAGGCAGTAGTGTCAAACTCAAATAGAAACAGATGCTTATGACTGCATATTGACTCAGAAAAATACAAATTAACATTATTTGTATTTAATTATTTTAAAATTTATTTTGTTAAACATTTATCTATTATATTTTAAACTGGTCCTGCCACACTGGTGAGTTTTGTAGATCACAGAGTTTGATATCCTTGTTGCAGATAGAATTATTTTTCAGTCATATTCCCTGTGGTATGATTAGTAAAAGTAGGGGAATTCACCAGAGTGGCAGTGATAAATACAGAGGATGTGCCTGCAGATAGATGGAAAAATAATCAGAAGCTACTATCTCTACTCAGTTTAAGAACTCTCACAAGTGTCCTCCCAATTGCTTATTAGCCAATAGCCTCAATTTTCTTTTAGAGAGAAGGTTTATTGAGTATGGTGTATAAACAATTTGTAAAAAAAACCAAACAAAAAAAAAAAAAAAACATTTCCTCCAGATTGGAGTTATTCTTTCCATGTGCTCATAATAAGACCCTAGGATGAGTAGACTCAGATTTACAAAAATAGTTTGGTGAACACTTATGACTAAATGGTTCCTTGAAGATCTTGGTTCCTGGAAATCCTTTTCTTATTTTGTCATCCTTGTGGGGTTGCTCCAGAAACCGTGCCTTTGGGATAGTAATTTATAGCCAATACTTCTATATTTATTCACTATTACTCTGACGAATTCTGCTACTTCCACTAATCATGATTGGAAGTTTTGATGAAACTTGAGGGTAGGGTGGGAGAGGAGGAATTTTATTTCTCCTCCAAAGCAATGTCTTCTAAAGGGTTTGATTGGAATTTGATGTCTTCTAAAGGGCTTGATTGGAATTTTTCTATCACTAGACAATCTGCTGCTCAAATATTTGATTCTTTTTTTCTTTTAAAAATAATTTTGAATTAAAACAAATTAATTTATTGAATAAAACAAGCATTTTCCTAACAGTAGATGATTGTTTATGAAATTGCAAATCTATACTCTCCTTCATTTGTCTTTATAGCTAAAGAATGTGTGTGACACTATCTCATTTCTATCTCCAAACCACTAAGAACTAGTTCTCCTCCCTCTTTTTCCTCTTCTCTGACATATGGATAGGTATTCTCTAATAGAGAACAAAGATGTCCCTTTGACATTATTGAGCCTTGCTTCCCTAGACATAGCTTCTTGATATTTAAACAAAGTATCAGCTTTGATCAACTCACATAGTGTTATCTTTTATTCATCTGGGAAAATGGGAAGGAGAATAAAGTAGAGAGCAGATAGTAGACATAAAACTTATAGCTAAGGTACACAGGGACAAAATATAGACTAAGGCAACATATACATATACATGTGTACATATGATGTATGTACACACAGATATGTTGAATTGAACTTTTTTCCACTCCAAAATTTGCCCTTTCTCTTAAGCCTCCTCTATGAACAGTGTCATCATTTTTGTATATGAAGTAATTTTAAGCTCTTTCTTATTCATTTTGCAGATAATCATCAAACCCTGCCAATTTTACCTTTGTAATATCTCTCATATTCATTCCTCCTTTTCTATTTCCATTATCTTCACCTGTCCAAATTTATACCCTCTTATGCTCTCTTTTAGGTTATTATTATACTTCTTAATTAATCTCACTGTCTCCAGGTTCATCTTGAGAAGGAGCATTATATATCAGAAAAAGCATTGGATTCGGGGTTCAAAAACTATCTCAGTCATTTACTGCCTGTGTAATTTTGGGTAAAGTCACTTACGTTATATGGATCTAAGTTTCCAAAATTGTGAAATAAGAGGATTGGACCTAAGATCCCATCTGGCTCTAAATTGTGATCATATGTTACCATTCCTTCAACCCTATATGCTGTGGCCAGGTAAATCTTAATAGACATCTCTCCGGATATTATATAATAACTATATATATGCAATGAAGTTACATGACCATATACTTGAAGAGAAGTGATATAATTGCATGTATGAGTAAAAAATATTGTTCTGACAGTAAGATGAAGGATGGATTCAAAGAGAAGAGAGAAGACAGAAAAATTTGTTATGAAGTTAATAGAACAGTTCAGGCAGATCTTAATGAGGGTATATACTTGAGTGTTGACAATGAGATTAGAATTAAATGATGGATAAAGGCTGAAGCAACGGGACTTGATTATTGGTATATTTTAGCACTAAATAAACACTTATTGAAAGCTAGAAAAAAGGTCATTGGATATGTCAATTAGGCCAGTAATGATGAGAGACTTTTAGAGATGCCAGATTGCAAAGAGTTGACGAGAAGCTAATTAGGAGAAAAGTAGAGTAATTGGATATAGGCAGCTTTTTTAAAAAACGAATTTAGCTCTGAAGAAAAGCTAAGAAAGAATTGTAGTTGAATTGGGGTAAAAGGAAAAACTTTTTTAGGATTAGGAAGACTCAGAACTGACTATAGAGAGAAGAAAGGAAAATTTTGAAGATAATTATAATGATAACAATTAGCATTTATGTAACTTTTGCAGAATACATGCATCATCTCATTTGAACCTCACAACTGTATAAAATAGGAACTGCTGGTGTCATCTCCATCTTATAGATGAGGAAAACGAGAGAGAGGCTAAGTGACTTGCAAGTGTTGGAGATAGGATTGAACCTAGTTTCTCTTGCCTCCAAATTCAGCACTCTGAAAGGGAGTGGAAAGAATGGTTGTTGAAGCAATGTGTGTGTGTGTGTGTGTGTGTGTGTGTGTGTGTGTGTGTGTCCACCTCTGAGAGATAGATACTATTTTACATATGAGGAAACTGAAGCAGATAGAGATAAGGTGACTTTGGTCACAAGCTAGTAAGTTTCTGAAGCTAGTTTTGAGTTGAGGTTTTCCTGTTTTCAGGTCTTACTCTTCAATCATTATGCCACATAGCTCTGGTCTTTAAAAGAGGATGGCAAATATGACTCTCTCAACCTTATAATTCTGAGGCATATAGATTTTACAGAACCAATATTAAGAAGCTTTAGGCATCTTTTAGACAATTACCTTTATATGTATTTATTTTGACTATTAATATGGCTTAGCACATAGCAAAGAAAAAACAGCAAACAGAATGAAAACATTTTATAAATTAGGGAATGAACAATTATTTGAGTTGTTCAAAATCTAGTAGCTAGTGAGTGAATAGCAGAGCTGGGATGAGACCTAAGTTCTAATCGCATCTCTGCCACTAGCTAACTGTGTGACCTTAAACACACCTTTAACATTTTAAGGCTTTGGTTTCCTTTTAAGATGAAATAGTTTCAAACACCTCAAAGTTTCCTTGTAGGTATGTGATTTTAAAAAAATCTGTAAAGTTCAAAGTACTAAAACAATTGACCTGAATCTCATTTTATAATCCTTTCTCCAGTATATCAATACACTATGAAAATGAAAACATTTTTCACCAGATATTAATTCTTATTAATATAGGATTAATATAGGATATTGGCTAGATTAGATATAGCCTAACTGAATATCCCAATATGCTCATCAAGATAGTGTAGGGAATGGAATGTTGATCTGGTACTAAGTATGTAAATTATTTTGTTTAATGACAATAATAATGAATTAAGTAGACAGAATTCCTAAAGGTCTGTGATAACATTGAAGTTGCCACAATAAAAAATAAAGGTATCTTGAATATATATGTATATATCAGTGAGGGCAAAGCAAAAAGTCTTTAACTCAACCACCAGAACTGTAATTTTTATTTGCTAATAAATATCTTAATAAACAGACTTACTCCATCTGTAAGACCTGATAATGTCTCTTAGTAAATCATAGAAAAATAAAATACAATAATAATTAGTAATTTGTATTTAGTACAAAAATCTTATTATGTTGCTCACCAGGTAGTTTTGCTAAACCCCATATTTTTTTTTTCAGCAAATGGATGGCAAATGTAATGCAGATCACCATAAAAACTCCCCAGTATTGAGAGCTAAGCATTCTATAACACTATTAACTTGTAGGCATGCCAGCACATGAAAATTTACTCATATCGTATCATAATAGTATATTGGGTTTTTAAAAAATAAAAACAATACCATTTCAAATAGGTATGGGATACCTCACTCATGAAATAAAGTGAATAATTGGTAGAATCCTCTAGAGATGGTGGTTCAATTGTTAATACCATTTCACTATGTTTATCTCCCTATCATATTGTGATCAGAACTAGAAAAAATAATGTAGTATGTATTGGGAACCTGATTACAAGGTAAACATTGAAGTTTTAAATGCTGATGTTATCCCAAGAAGAAAAGTAGTTTAATTCCTTGTTTGCCTAAATTATGAGATCTTATTTCTCTGTTACAAAATCAGATAGATACATTGTTAATGTTTATAACTAATGGCAAACATGTTCAAAGATAAGTTCCCCAAAAGACATGCTATCATGACCTTTTATGTGGACAAAAGCAACTTTCAGCAGCAATTATAGCTCTATAAAGGATAAAAACCTAGAAAAGGATAAGCTAGGTATCTTTATATAACTGTACTCTTTAGTATTTGGTATTTAGTATTCAGCCAATCAGTAAAGTTTGTAAGATTTCTGCCATAACCAAAGATTTCTTATGTGTTCTTATGTGTTGATTTTGATGATTGCAACTATAGAAGCTATCTACTATTTAAATTTTGAAATGGTTGTTTAAATATTGTCTAAAGTGTCTCATCAAATACATATTATTATGTATACATACAGTATTACATCTTATGACTATGCTAGAACAGCAAACAATGAAAAACTATCTTATTTACTCATAATCTAATTTCACAAAAATACACAGAATAGAAACCCATGTTTAAAGCCCACCACATTGAATTAGAGATTCTCCTGAGATAAAACACCAAATACAACTAGAATGATCATGTTCTTCCCATCAAATAAGAAGACCTATATGTAAGAGTTTAATGACCATTTGTCTTATGGTTCTTTTGAAGGAAGGAAAGGCATGAATGCTTTTAATTTGACAATAAAATGGATAAAACAGAGTTATTGCTTTAAAAAAAAGTATTAGTACATATTTCTGTCTTTCATCTATTTTTGGAGTTGATTAAAAATGAACTAATGAAGATGACCTTTTAAAATATGATTTTTTTGTACCAAAATTTTATTATTATTATTATTTTGGTTAAAGCATTTTATGAACAATACGTCTTTTGAAAGTCAATGCATATTTTTTTTTAAAAATGAGGAATAGTGGGGCTAGTAAATGGCACAGTGCATAGAGCACCAGCCCTGAAATCAGGAGGATCTGAGTTCAAATCTGATCTCAGATACTTAACACTTCCTGGCTGTGTGACCATAGGCAAGTCACTTAATCCCAATTGCCTCTGGAAAAAATGAGGAATAGTAAAGATTTTGGTCATGAATCTCCTTCCTGGTTTTTATTCCTGCTATCAAAATTGGAAGACTAAATCCATAAAATGAAACAATGTTGATACTCTAGGAAGAATACAGAGATCACTGAGAAAATTATATTCATGCATATATGAGACATCTCTTTACTGTATGTTAGCTCTGAATTTTTTTTATCATATACATTTTCCATATTTCTTAAAAAAATGGCCAAGAAATGTTTCCCTTTCTTTCTTCAAGTTTGAAAAAGGGGGGCAAAAAGTAAATCTGTTTTAAGGACTATTTTCAAAAATTTTGACATTAGGAAAATGAAAAGCAATATGTAAATTAATAAATCCAAAATGGTTCTTTAACATTCAAAACATCTGAAAAAAGGAGGAATTGCCGGAAGTGGGAATATTTTATTGACATAAAAAGAAATAAAATAAAAATAGAGATTTGTATATAATTTTAAGCTCTAATAAAGTAAAAAAAAATGTATTTCTTAATTTTATGTAAACCTGGTTAAAATAATATCAATTAAGTAATTTATAACATATTGAACAGGCTGTTCTTTTGAACACAATCATCCCTGTTTTAGGCATATTATGTTATCAGGTTCATATTTATCTGTCTCTGAACTAAACTAGTATTAGAACATTCATTTGAAAAGTAATGACAAATCTACTTAATAAGTTAAAAGTAATTTGAAAGGAAAACATTAAATGCATTATTGATGTTTGCCAAATGCAAATATGGGGATATGTTAATTATGTGAAAACAGAATTAAAAGTGAGAAAAATATAATGATAAATAAGAACTATTTGATCAGGATATTTTCATACAGCTACTTGTTTTTTGTCATAATTTTATATAAATATATTTGAACTTATGGTAAAATTATTTATTTGAGATATTCCTACACTGGTAATAAATTCTGATTTAAAAAGTGTATCACTAGAGCTTAATGTAGTAATGGTAAACCATAATTATCTCATTAAACCAGTATTTTATTAATCATGTAAAGAAGTTACTGATTAATAATATAAAGTTATTTGTGTAGCAAATTGTCTGATTCCCTTTTCCCCTCTTTTTTTGAACTATTACTTGTCTTATAAGGTTCTGTCCACTAATATCATCCTTTCATCTTCCCTACTTGATTTTTCACAAAATGTGGTCATTATACTTAGTGTAAAATAACCAGTAACACTATAGCAATAAAAACAAAATCCACTTACAATTCTAAATAGTCTATCCTGCATACACAATTGAATTTAAACACAATGTTTGGCATGAATTTGTTATCTGGGAAGCTAGAGATATACCTGCTAATCTTAGGGTATTATGAATAATAGTGAACTTGACAATTTTGAACAGCATAATACAGACCTGCAGTGTAAATCCTGTCCTAATAACATGGCATTATAGATTTTTCCCAAAAAAAGAAGCTTCTAACGCCACTGGATTTCTTTTCATTTTGAAATCCACTAATGGAAGGGGATCTTTTTTGAAATTTTAAAATTGGAAGTCTAAAATTTAAATATATATATATATGTGTGTGTGTGTGTGTGTGTATATATATATATGTATATATAATTCATGTATACAGTCACATTAATTTACTAATTGAGAGACAGCATAGGCAACACATACACACATTGTTAATACAATGTCAAATGCTAAGAACATGTGTATGTGTATGTGTATATTCAGTCTCACTAAAGCAAATCAAAACTTAGATTACAAATTTACAGCATGTGCATATATTATATAAAACCAAAGCTAAAGTTGCAGAGAATGGGCAGGCACAGATGGGGTATGATCTGCATCACTGGAAAGAGTACTACATCTATGAGACCACAGATCATTTGATATTTGAAACTTCATCTTTCATTCAATGCTGGAAATGTAAAACTCACAAAAATTATTATTTTTTATTTTTCCCATGAAATCAGTGATCATTTCAAGATATTTTTAGAATAATATGACAACAAATGATTTGAATAAAAGCATTTTGTTCATTAAACAAGTTAGGTGTAAGAATAATTAAGCATCATGATAGCCACAAATAGATAGATCTTGTAAAATTGCATTTGTTAGCAAATTACTGTATGTAAGGACTTTTCCAGAATTCTCAGCCTTCTATAAATATGAATTAACGTAATTATCATGATACTTTTGAAGATTAAGCAGTATTGTTTTAAAGACACTCAAAAAATCACAGCAGTCAAATAATTAAAATATACTCAGTTGGGAAAAAAAAGGTAACAAAATTTTTGCTATGATGTGATAGAATTCTCATCCTCAGGAGGAATAATAATGCTGCAGGCATTAAAATGAATGTGGTAGAAATGGTATGTAGTGGTTTCTATCCATTGCAATCAATAAAATAGGAGAAATTTGTTTAAATAAAAATTAAACAAAGAGCGTGGACTATTTCCAAAATGTATTCATAGAGCTCATTTTGGCAATAACTAAATGTAGGATAGAATATGTTATAAGCAAGATCTCCTCTAATTTTGGAATGAAAAAGTTAAAGTGAGTGGACCTGGGCAATTTAGCTCTTTTCTTCAGACCTCAGTTTCCTTACTTGTAAAATGACAGAATAAATGACCAAACGATTTCTTGGGAACCTTTCATACTTAAAATCCTAGAATTGGTACCTGAAGTTAAAAACAAGCAAACAAAAACAAACCTTAGATTCATGATTCAACATTTCTAATCTCAGTACCATTGTGGAGGGTTTCTTTTTTGAAGGGGAGGGATAAGAGGGTATGTATATGTGTGTGTGTGTGTGTGTGTGTGTGTGTGTTCGTCAGTGTGGGGAACTTTTCATAGAGAAACTCCCTTTGCTAATGAAGGTGAGCGACTCATCTGAAATTTACAGCAACTAGTGTTTCTCTCCACATAATCTTTATGGTTACATAGTCAGTACATTTAAGAGTCAGGACTTAAACCAAAATATTCCTTATGTTATGACCCACTCTCTACCCACTATACCAAGTTTTCTAATAACAAAAAGGTAAAGTGATATGATCTTAGGTTTATATAGAGTAGAAACATATCAAACTGAGTCATTCGTAATAGTGAAGAAGAGATTTAACTATAAAAAGTCTTTTAGAGAGCTATTCAAACCAATAATTACTTTTTATCTAAGTTCAAATTTAATTTGTTAAAATAAGGGAATCTATTTTCAAAGTTCTTAATACTTGCAAACACAAATATCTTTGGCCAGCTTTTAACCATTCAATTATTGCTTTAGCCTTTTTCTAAAAATTAATATAACATAAATATTTTAAATGCAGAACTTATAATCTTAACTTTTTCTTATGTTAATATCGATACCTTTGAGGGAAAGATATCTATTCATCCCTATTATTGAGGCAAATTCATAAAATGAATTTTTATGATGAAGTGGAGAGTCCAGTGTTACCTAAACCAGAGGCTTGAGGTATAGCTAGTTTCTTTTTGTTATTTTAAAGAATAATCCACTCATGTTCTAATAGGTTATTTGATTTATCTATTTCTCATCACAACATCCCAATCAAGAAAATGTCCATAAAATAGAATTCCAAAAGGAAACGCTTAACAGTAACAAAGGATGGAGAAAAATTAGCCATATTTCAAGTCCTAGTCTTACATAGTAGATACCTTTTGATAAGACTAGCATGATTTGTATTGATATTTTTCTATTTAAATGTCTAAACTTAGGATAAATAAATGCTTTTATTTCTTCAATAAAATCTACTTCTCCCCTTTCTATTTGGCAGAAAAGATCCTTCCATTCTGAACTGTTAGTCTTTTTGTCTGCCATTTTGGAGGAGGAATATAGTAGCACTCTGTTTTTAAATTCTTAGATTAACTCTAAACAGCTACAAGAGAATTGAAACTTAATTGTTTCTCTAGTAGATTAATACAGGTTCTAATTAGTAATTTTGGATAATTGAGAAGAAATTTCTTTCTGTTTTGGTTATGTGTAACCTTAGCTTTAGTAGAAAAACAAAATGTGGTGGAATAGAGAACAAAGATTTTTATTTTTAGCTGGTACAAACCAACTAAACATTTATTAGTATTTTGCCATAGAAGCAATGGGAGAAAGTTTTTTCTATTTACTTACAAATCTGCTCTACTAACTAAAACCTAATGAATCTTTTGTTTGTGTGTTTCAGGTAGAATGTTTCTAAATATGTTTTAGCATGTTCCCAAAGTTGCAAATAGAAGTTTTCTTAAAATAAGTACCTCTCTAAACTCAAGGGTAAAAGAACAAAAGATTTCAGGTAAAGACCAAATGACCTTTCTATGTCATTGTAGTAAAATCCAGGATAATATTAGATTGATGGAAACTTATCAAAAATACACTCTGAAGTTTGTTATCCATTTTCAAAACAGAATAATGTTACATTTCACTAATGTTAAGAGGGAGAACTTGCATTACCTCAAAAAAAAAAAAGTTCAGCCCACTTGCCTGATACTCAGCATCTTTGTAAAAGAAGCTAAACAAAGATGGGGATATTTTACTCATCTGGAACATTAAGACTTTTTTTTCCTTTTGTCTTAAATAACTCTATATTAGTTATGAAGATGAGTAGTCACATCTTTCCTTTGTTAAATGAGGAATAAGCAATTGAAGTTATTCAATGCAGACTCATTAAACTTACCAGAATCATTAGATTGAATTGGACAAGAGATAAGAAGAAATGAATGTCCTTGACCAAGGAATTGCTAAGTGAAAAGGAACTTTTGAGGAATCAGCTAAGAACTTTGACAGATTGTTATTTCTCTCCAAGTTTCAATTAACTAATATGGAAAGATGGTTTGCAAAACTCAGTAGGATGGTTTGGGAATACACCTCTAGGATCTAAGACTTGAGACTAAGTTCTTGAACTGGGAATATTTAGGAAAATAGAAGTTTAAAAGTTTGTTCTGTGGGAATTTGGGTCCATGGAGTTGCCACATCCACATGATTTGTTACCTACTGAGCAAAGTTTCTGGATATTTTTCACTGTCCCCAAAGAAAAAGCTATCCACCTAATAGAATGATGACTATAACATAAGAACTCCATATTGCATAATGCCCATAAAAAGAACTCTACTAAATATCAGAGATTGAATCATGCTTGAGTTCCTGGACAAAGTTGATCACAAAAAGTCTTATTTTGGCAATCCCTAATAAATCTATCTCCTTCAGAAATCTCAGTTTCTAGTATTGACAGAGACAGACATTGGATAACAGAGATCAGGGAGCAAATCTATTTTTATTTTTCCTGATGTGCTTTATTTAATAGTTATCTTATACAGAGCTCAAAGCAGATGCTCCATAAATATACAGAGGAGTATGAATTGGATTCTCTCTGCTTAGGAGAGGGGAAAAGTGGAAGAGGATTAAGGAAGTATACATGTTTGCTTTTCTTCCCTAAATTATCAGGGAAGAATTTCTTATGATCAGTAAGCTAACAACTACATGTTTTGAGTCCCTTCATATTTAGAGTAAAACATTGATTAGAAAGTCATAATGAATCTCTTTAGTATTTAGCATTGCTAAATACTAGGTATTTGAACATATCATTGGTTTTCTTATTTACTTTATCTCATTCTCAAACTTCATTGTGTTTATTTTTTCAAATAAACATGGACTAGTTATATTAGATAATGAGTCTTTGTAAAGCAGAATGAGAGCTGTTAAGGTATAAAACTCAATGGTGTGAATTCGTCATTATAAAGAATAGCTTAATGCATATGCATATTTCAATTATGTATGTTTCTTCCCCAAGGTTTACTTCTGATTTTTATGTAGGTTATTCATTGTCTTCTATTGAAAAATTCTATTCTGTGCTTGTTAAATAATTTTGATTTCTATGCATCAAATATATCCAGATTCAACATGTAAACATATATTTCTCAAATTTCTCTGATAGTTTGACTGTCAGCATGACTTCTAGGGCCAAATATCATAAGTGATAAACAATCTTTAGGAAAAATGGTGGATAATTATGATCCATGCTTAAATGGTTAATATTTCTGGTTAATTTTGCAGACCTACACTGTCCTCTGTCCAAGTTTTGGTAAAATATATACAATGAAATTTATTAAAAAATATATGGATCTAGAAAAATTCTGTTTTACTCAAAACTGGGCAAGTTTTTCTTTAGGATAGCTAGTAATTAAAAAATGAGTAAAAACCAACAAGACCTAGGATTATCCAAATTTTAAATAAAAGGATATTCTATAGAGATCCTTAACCTTAAAATCATTACAATTTGTGCTTACAGAATTTTTTAGCCAATTTATAGAGATTGATTTGACCTAGAGTATACAGAATTTGCTGGACAAAGGATAGTCTTATTGAAGATCCTCATCATTTCAACTTTCACTTTCAGATCACTTTTTTTCTCTTTTTGTTTTATAAAAATAAATATATTCTAAATTTGTTTATATTGTTATATCTGTTCTTAATGAATATATGTATATACTTAAAGGAAGGTAAATATGGAAATTATATTACTTCTAAATGTATCTAGGTTTGTGTAAATGCATCAAGCAGCCTGCATCTAGTTGAGATGCATGAACATGCAAAGGACAGCAGGAATACACGCCTAAGTTTTAGACTGATGCTGAGCTATTTCACATACACACACACACACACACACACACACACACACACACACACACACACACACACACACTTAACAATTGACTGATCACCCTGGTTTTGCTTTTGTTTTAAAATTATTTTAAGGACAACTTGCAAAGGCCATCTTCTTTCTATCTGTATTGCCTTGGTAAAGGAAGGGAAATTAAATGTGGTTGACAAAAAACAGGAGATGAATTGATAAAAGAAATTCCATTTGCAAAATCTAGTCTAATAGTATAATCAACAACATTTTAAAATGAAAAAGTGTTTATGATATTGAAGAAACTGGGGGCTGTTTCTTATGAGAATATTTTCCTTAGAAATTGTAGTTTAGGGAGAAATTTAGGAATTCGGTAAGGTGCTGTCCTCTCTGAGATTAAAAAAAAAAACTTATTTGGTAAATCTTTAGAACTCTTTCTTTTTTCTTTTTTTATTTCAGGATTGCTTTCTCATTCCATTTCTTTTTTACAAATCCCATTAGGAGAGTTAGCTTTTTGGTGATGTTTACTTTCTTCAATCTAGTCACAGCAGTTACTTTTCTAGTCTCACAGAAAAGAATTTTTGTCCTTAAAATAGCTTAAGAAACGGAATTATATTGATATGATGACTGAGCTTTAAGTCACTGAGAAAAGCATTGCACAAGTTTTTTTTGGTGTCCATTCAAAAGTAACCAGAATGATAAAGATAGTGCATTTTAGCCAGTCTGTCTCCTCATTAGTTATTATCTCTTCCAAAATACACAGGTTGACATACAATTTGCATATGATCATATGGATAGAGATACTCCCTTTGAGGCAGAAAAGTATGTTTGTATCATGTAAGATTTTGAAAATGTGGTTCACCATGATCATATTACCTTTAAAAAAATGATAAAAATAAAAAATCTTTAACATATTAATTAGTAACAGACAATAGCATGGTATCACTGTCTATTTTCATGGACCTCAGTATTAGTATAAAATAATTTTAAATTTTAAGAATGTCATTTCTATTTCATCCAAGGTATTTAAACAAAGAATAATTACTTTCTTTGTTTCTCTGATAATGATTCTTTCCCTCAAACTTGTAAAGGTAAAGCCAAAGCAGTATTTTAATTATATGTTCCCCAATGCTTCCCTCTTTCAACCTACATGGAAGCTATTAGTGCCATATGCTCATAGCTTTTCCAGGGATGATTTTAATAATGTACTTATTAAAAAATCAAAGGGAAAATGACAATAACAAACCACTATAATCAATGATATAGCAATTGGATGTTGGTTAAAAAAAGAAAGTGAAACACAGGGCCTTGGATGATTTAGAAGCATTGTTTTTCCTCTTCCTTTTCCCCTCCTCCCAATAGCTAAAAATAATGAGAATTTACCATATGAAATTATTGGTCACTTATGCAAAGAATCCTAGTATGATCAGGTACTATTTACCAACAGTTAAATTATTACAAAGTAAGATACAGTTAAATTTAGTTAACTATAAAATAAATATTTATGTCAAATTGGAAACTATATGATCACAAAACATGAGAAGAAATCAATTACTTTTTTTTTTGATCTATCATCAAACTCTACATAAATTAGGAAGCCACACTGGGCAAATGGGACATTACTTTCTATGACCATTTCCCAAATGTGATTATACAAAATTACATATCCATGCTGAGTTATTTACCAGTGTGTAGCGAGTCTGCAGTGGGCCAGTGTATTTGGCAAGTAACTGAAGGAAGAATTATGCAGTGTGATTAAAAATCCAAGTAAGAAGCATAAACATAAAATGTGTTAATAATCTGAACAGAAGAGTTGTCATTTGTGAAGTTAGGAGAATCAGAAGGAAGAAAGAAGAGAATATCTTCCATTTTAGAAATGCTGAGGCACAAAACATAGTTGTTTCTATACTACTTTCATACATGAAATCCCTTCTCCTGTATGTGCATCATGTGTAAACGTAAAGCCTGTATGCTGCTCATTATTCGTCTCTGGTGTCCAATGAGTACGACCCCAATTCTTCTAATATCACTGTGAGAAAAAGGAAAAAAAAAACAGGCCTAGTGATCTTAGGTGCATAAGAGAATTGGAGCATTTGCTAATCAAAGATGACTGATAAAAACAAAATGGAAACTCTAGAAAAAGCCAAGAAACAAATTAAGAAAACTTAGTGGTATATACATCAGAATATTCAAATTCAGATACTTGCACATTAGGAGTTCAGATATTTCAAGAAGTACAATTTAAGTAATTATGCAAATCTTATATGTCTCAATAGGGTATAAAAATCAGCAACTCTGGAACCTTGTAGAGTTTAATAAAGAATCAACTCATATAGATAAAGCCAATAATTTCCCCATGTGAAGCTTTTGACTTATTTAAATTATATGAATTTCTAGATTTTTCCATTGAATCCTTCTTCAGTATGCTCTTAAAGTGGTAAAGCATTCTCTCTCTTTATATTGACATTGACTCATTAATGGATTACTTTGGGGGAACAGCCATTCAACAAGTTCCTAATTCACTTAATAATATTATCATTTAGCCCTATAACATCTTGTCTATAAGAAAAGCATTAGAGATTTTTGCCATATACTTTGCTAAAGTCTAAATACATTATATCTATATTATTTCCCTAATCCATTGTTTCCTTTTAATCTAAAACTAAAATTTTAATCCACTGTTTCCTTTTAATCTTAAACTAATCACATCCTTCCCCAACTTTCTCTCTTTATTTTTGGTAGAAAGATCTCTTGATTAGATTCATACAAGTCCAAGAAAACATGGTTTAAAATTAATTTTTCTCAATTAACAAGTAATTTTTTTCTTTCTCTTTATCCCTCAAGAAGAAAAGAAAAAAAAAACCCTTTTAAGAAATAAATTGTTTTTGAAATGATTCAGGCTAATTCCAATAGACATGTGATTGAAGAGAGAGGACTATGGAGACTGAATGTGCATCACAACATTTCATCTTCTTAGTCTTTGTTTTTGTTTTTTGCTTGCTTGTTTTTTCTCTCTCATTTTTTCCCCCTTTTTGATCCGATTTTTTCTTGTGTAGCATGGTAAATGTGGAAATATGATTAGAGGAATTGACTGTATTTGATTTATATTGGATATTTGCTGTCTTGGGGAGAGGAGAGGCAGGAAGTGAAGGAAAGAGAAAAATATGTAAAACAAGATTTTGCCAGGGTGAATATTGAAAACCATCTTTGCATGTATTTTGAAAAAGAAAAAGCTATTGCAAAAAAGAAATTGTTTTTATTGGTTATTTCTGATACACTTCATTTTTGGTTGAAGAGCTCATAATTTTTATATTTAAATTGTGATCCAGAAGTATAAATTTCCTTTTTCATACACTTTCTCTTAGCCAATTGTTCAATGTCCAAATCTGTACTTTTTTCTGAAACCTTAATGTCTAACTGGCAGTTGTTATACCAACTCTACTTGTATTCCTCTTAAACTCTTTAGTTTTCTTGCCCAGAAATTCCTAACCTTTAGCTATGATTTCTAGAAACTTTTTTGCAATGCATTGGAATCCACATAAGTTACCTCAAATAGGTAGTACTCAACATATTTGATAAATCTTACATCCTGTATTCATATTCCAAGAAAATAGCAGATGTTTCTGTTGTTCATGTCAAGTCTTCAAATGGCTGCCTCATCTGTTTATAGATGCAGGACCGTGTTCTTTGAGCCCAAGACACTACTTCCTTGAGATATTGTCCCTCTGACTTCTCTAAAGAAGTTTCATACTTGTTAAACAGTTTTAACATAATCCTGATAAAGATGAGAATTTCTCTCTTTATACCCCTTTTCTTGTTGATATCTTCCTTGATGCCCTTATTTCATTCTTTCAAGAAACACTTCATTCTCCTTAATTTACTACTCTTATGGCTAATTTCCCTAGAGGCTATAAATGCTACTGTATGGCCATTTCACTTTCTCCTCTAAGATGGATACAATTTACATTTTGTGCAAACATAGGCATTAGATGGTACTGGCAGAAACACAGACACAGCACATTTTCTGCAGTATCCTGCATTATTTGTTTTGTTCTTCATATTTACTTTAAATAAGAACAATTATCTGTTAAGACTTAATATACATTCAGATAGTTGAGATAGTTACTATACTAAAAAAAGACAGGATAAAAGCAAAAACAATGAAAAATAATCGAATATATTACACAGATAGAACTTTAATGAAACTATACTTTGTATGTATATGTTTGTAAATATATATATATATATATACACACACACACACATAATATACACACACACACATATACTCAATATGATGTTGATAAATAAGAAAGAATTGATTAGAATTGGTTATTTTGTATGACTAATACTTGATTCAAATAACTAAATGGTATGAGTTCTGTAAGTTATGCATAACATGTTTTTCAGAAAGAAACAATTATAGCAATTATTTTATTTTATTTTTAATTAAGGCTTTTTATTTTCAAAATATATGTATGGATATTTTTTTAACATTCACCCTTGTAAAACCCCGTGTTCCAAATTTTTTCCCTCCCTTCCTCTCACCCCCTCCCCTAGAGGCAGTAATCAAATATATGTTAAACATGTGCAATTCTTCTATATATATTTCCACAATTATTATGCTGCACAAGGAAAATCAGGAAAAAAGAAAAAATAAGAAAAAAACCCAAAATGTAAGCAAACAACAGCAAAAAGAGTAAAAATACTATGTTGTGATCCACACTCAGTTCCCACAGTCTTCTCTCTGGGTGTAAATGATTCTCTCCATCACAAGACCATTGGAACTGGCCTGAATCACCTCATTGATTTTAAATAACCCCATGATGATTCAGAGAAAAATGTAGCCTTGGGAATCTATATTTGCTCAATATAGAGACTTCAGCATTACCTATTGCTTTTCAAAGTATTATGGAAGGCTAATTTCTACTTGGAGGGTTTCCAGAGGAAAGGATAGAGACTTGCAAATGTCATTTTAATCATTGGAATGGCAATTACAGCCACAGTGAACTAGGTATAGCATACAATTGTATAGATCTGTAGCAAAGCAAATAAATATGGTAGTAAGAATAGTGTCACTTACTCAGTGCTCATTCTTGAAATTAAATCCAAGGTTGTAAACCCTGCTGCCATAAAATTATTTTTATATTGGCCCATTTTAATTGAATCCAGCCAGTCACTGACTGAAACAAACAAAGGATATTCTGGGAGTTCACCAGGTGAATCTGGCATTCTGTAAAAACAAATTAAAAAAAAAAACAAGCAAATTATTTGAATCAGGTGAAGCAAGCTTTACTTTGTTTCTCTGGGTTTTTTTAAATGCTACTAAATTTAGTAGTTATTTTTTTTAAAAGGGACAACTTGCCCAGGGTCACATAGCTAGTAACTGTTAAGGATTTGAGGCTGGATTTAAACTCAGGTTGTCCTAAATCCAGGGACATTGCTCTACCTACTGTGCCATCTGGCTGCTACCATACCTTTTTCTTTAAATTTAAATTCAGAAATGATGTCAGAGGTCTTGTGCTTGAGTACTGCCACTTCTTATCTGTGCAAACTTGGGCATTCTGTTTCCTATCTCTGAGTCTCATTTTCCTCATCTATTAAGTAGGAATGATACTTGCCTATGCATTTATATGAGAATCATATAATATAAAGTACTATATGAATGTGAATTTTCATTACTATTAATACAAATCTTTCTCTCCAAACTCCATATTTTAGTCCTTTTCCTTTCTCAAATTATTCTATTTTTCTTAGGCCAAACATAAATTATTGTTATAATTTTTTTTTTATATGTTTACTTCCACCACTGTCACCAAACTACCTTCCACTATGTAACAATATACCCTGGAAAAACTTCACATTCCATAAACATTTATTCTCATTATTTCAAAGTATATGTGTAAACTTTTTAAATAATGTTCTGCCCAGTGGGAGTTTAATTAGTCATAGGCTTGATGTAAAATGCTTTACTAATTGTTTTGTACTCTTTGTTTTCCTACATCCTTATTCATTTTACATATTAATACTTTTCTTCTTTTTGATGATGTTTGCTAGATAAATACCATTCAAAATTTTTCAGCTAGTCAACAAGTACTCTCTTCAAAGTTACAAGTGACTTCTTAATTGTCAAATATGATGACCTTGTTTTAATTCTTATCCTTCTTGATCTTTCTGAAGTATTTGATGCTGTTAACCACAATTTTCCCCCTGGATTCTTTTTTCTCTTTGTTCTTTTCAGATCACTGTTCTCTTGATTTTACTCTAGAGTTTCCTGTGCTTTATTCATCATTTGTATCATGCCTCCTAATTATGAGTGTACCCCAAGGTTCTGTTCTGACACCTCTTGTTTCTCTACACTTTCTCAATGGGTGAATTTATTAATTTCCAAGTGTTTAATTATCCTTTCCATGCAGATGATTCTCTTTTTTTTTACTTTCTCTCTCTTCTACTCTTCCTCCTTCCTTCCTTTCCCCCCCTCCCTTTCCCTTTTTCTTCTCTCCCTCTTTTCCTCCCTTCTTCCCTTCCACTCTCTCTCTTTCTCTCTCCCTCCCTCTCTTTCTCTTTCTTTCATTCTCTCTACCCCTTCTTTCCCCCCTCAGTCATCTTGGACACTTTAAACTCATTAATCTGAAACATCTCAAACTCAACATGTCTATGCTACTAGGAAAACATAATATGGTAATAAGTATTAATAATACACCAAGAGTAATAAATAATACAAACATAAATATACATATATATTTACAATAGAGCTCTAAGAAGTATCCTAACCTGTTATGTCAGTAAGAATCATTTTTTAAAGTGTTTTTTTAAAAAATCTATGTTTCAGGGTAAACAAGAACTTTCCCTTTGGGAATGATTTATCTCTTGAATAGTAGTCTTTGACTGAGCAAGGTAAATGAATCAATTCATTTATTCAACTGGTTTGAATGTTTATTCTCTGGAAGGCTCTATTAGATGTTGCAGAGGATGGGAAAATTATATATAGCTTTTGTCCTCAGGAGTATAGATTCTAAGTAGAAATTTCTCTTCCATTCACTGTGGGATTAAAAATGACAAAGTTAAAAAAAAATGCAATAGATCAGATGACTAGAGCAGTGTCCATTTCTCCCTTCTATTAAATGATACCAGAAACCTTCTTGGCTTATAATCATTCAATGTGAAGGATGTGAGGAAACTTATTTCTGGGAGAATCATGATGACATTTAAAGGAAATGCCTTGGATTGACTGTGCTGTAATATGTGCAAAAATTCTATAACTAGTTTTTATTAACTAACCATGGGTGAAAGAGATTCTTTGATAAATTTTGGAGGTATTCACAAAGACCTGTCATTATTTGTGATCTTCTCTTGTCATTCTTGGGGGTAGATTGTTAACTCTTGCTCATGGTGAGATGAGAAACCATGTCATAAGGTCCTTCACTCACTTTGAGGCTCTGTGACAGCATGTGGGTCTGGACCTTGGGGCTCTGTGTTTATCCTTTTTCTGTTCTAGCTGAAGGGAGTAACCCTTCATAATCTTGTGAGTGAAAAAAGGTGGAAGAGATACTCAGTATTCAGAGTTTCAGAGTCCCAAAGCACAGATGAGATACTCCAAGGAACAAGGAGAGACCTTTAAGAATGACTTCTGAACCCAGCTCAGGGAAACTGAGATGAGCACTCATTCATATCACTTTTAGATTTGAATTTGGTGGGACAAAAAATTTATAACAACTGAAGCTACTTCTTCAGAGATTGGTGTAAGGTGGTATAGGGGAAAGTATACCTCTGGGTATATTACAAGAAATGTTTTATCTTCAAAGTAAATATCCTTTTGAAAAAGTTATTCAGTGTACTAAGTAAAATGAGCAGAATCAATAGAACATTGTACACAGTGACAACAAGATCATGTGATGATCAACTGTGATGGACTTGGCTCTTTTCAACAATGACGTGATTTGAGACAATTCCAGTAGACTTGTTATGAAAAGTGCAATCCACATTCAGAGAGAGAATTATGGTGACTGAATGTGGATCAAAATATAGTATTTTCATCTTGTTGTTTGTTTTGCTTGTTTTTTTCTTCTTCTTTCATCTGATTTTTCTTGCATAGCATGATTATGGAAATATTTTAAGAAGAATTACATATTTTAACCTATATCAGATTGTTTGCTGTCTTGGGGAGAGGACATGGGAGTGGGGAGAGAAAGGGAGAAAAATTTGGAATACAAGATTTTGCAGATGAATGTTGAAAACTATGTATTTGTAAAAATAAAGTACTATTTAAAAATTAATTGGCATGGATTAAATGATACTGAAGTATTTGTTGAAGACCCCTAAGAGTGAGAAATATACAGAGGTCCCAAATCAATGGAAGTAGAGAAAAGATATCCCAAACCTCTAAGGGTTAGCCCCCAGAACACTAAGAAGGGAGATATAGCTAGCTTGACCTTGAGAGTCAGAATACATTTATTACATTTATATTTAGCATTGGTATTTCTGTTTTACTTTCAATAGGTATTATCTAACAAGTAATACTATTAAAAATTATATCACACAAAATAAGAGATTCTCCCATTGTAAATTAGACACATTAGGAAATATATTGGAATGGTACATGGGACATATATCATCTCATGGTTTCCTGATTCTTAGAATGACTACTTGTGAACACTGCTTATGTCACTGAATTACTACATTATTGGTCAATGGTAAGCTCTTCTACTTTACTGTCTAACATCAAAAAAGCATTACCTTCTTTGTCTATTAATGTAAATAAACCTTTACATATCAGAAAATTATAAGTGTCATAATTTAGAAAAAGTAATTGTTTTCATTCTTTCCCTATCCTTTCCCAAGAAGTTTGGTAATGTTAGATAAAAAGATTAAGAAAATCTGATTCTGTCATTTCCTCTACAAACATTTTTGCTTTTGTACCAATTAATAAACATTTATATAAACCTACTATGTGCTAGACACTAAGCTAGATCTGTAACTTTTCAGAAAAAAATGATGAAATACTTCTGGAAACTATACAATTTAGTATAATTGTTTTGTGAATGACATGAAATTTTCCAGTTTTTTGCTTTTAGTTAGGTCACTAAAGAATATAGTATTCACTAAACCATTCAACTAAGCTCTTTCCCTGGAAAAGGAGCCATAAGTTGTTTCCAGAGTATTACTATATAATAATTTCTTTTTTCTTCACAAAATGATATATTATTATCTTTCTAGTAAACTGGTTACTTTTTAGCCTTTATTCCATGTCATTGACAGGAAATTTAATAAGGTCAGGGTACAGTCATTGTTTAGAGCAACTCATGCTTTATCTTCTAATTAGCTGGGAAATGCCAGTGGCTAGAGCCTGACATCGCCACCTCCAGATGAATCATCTGGAATATTACCTAGCAAGCAATAAATGTCCTTTCTTATCAATCATATAGAATGATAAATTCAGCCTGTCTTTTAATGAGCATGTAGATATCTCTGTTATTTGGACAGTGGCAGCTGTCCACCAGTGAAAAGTACCTTTATTAAAAAAAACCAAAAATCAAAAACTGCAGCACAAGAATGTTTATGATGCAGAATGGCAGAATGTTGGACAACTTGTCTGCTGGGTTTTTTTCTTAATAAAAACGAAGAGGGGTTGAAATATTAAAAAAAATTCTTGAAACCATTGTATTGTTAGGTTTAGAAAACCTATCAAGGGGGACAAATTTTCTAAAGTAAAATGAACAATAAACATATATCCCTATTCTTATCAGGGGCAATTCAGACACAGTATGAACAAGTAGAGATTACTTAGCCAGAAAGCTCTTAACTTAATGGGTATCTACACTTAAAGTAGTACCATTTTAGACACTAAAAGGTTTTTAGATATATTGTCAATAAGCTTCTAAAACTGCCATGAACAAAAGGGAAAGTTTCCATTTTTATATGTTTTCTGTAGCTCATTGTTATCATATAACTATAAATTCTAAAAGAAACTTTAAAATGCTAAAAATAAAAGACAAGTTTACCTGTATTCAGAGGCAGAATATCTCTAAATGCCTAGCTATTAGTTCTTTAAAATAACCTTTTAAATTAAAACAAAGCAAGAAATTAACCCCAACATAATCGTATACATCATAGTATATATATGATATATAGCAGAAAACATTTTGAGAGTACTAGATATAGATTCCTTGGTGACACAGTGCTGGTATCTAGAAAACTGCTGTGACAATCAGCACTTAGTTTCTGAAACATAATAAGAACGACAAAAAAAGGATTTCTTTTGTTAGTTGATCCTACTGATGGCAAAAAAAAAGTCAAAAAGAAGCCCAACTTCAAATCTTACTTTGTTTCTGACTTTTCTATCAAACAGAATGAAAGGCAAAATAGAAAAGATAGAACAAACAAGAATTAAAGACCCAGATAGATAAGAAAACATTTCTTCTAAGAGCTTGGCAACTCATGCTTGAATCCTGCCAGTTCTCACAGAAGGTATATCTGCCAATGATTATTCTTATAGCTTTGAAATAAATCTAGACCCTAGTCAGGGGACTGGTAAGATTCCCTGGAGTCATGATTTAGGTGCCTCATTGTCAACCCAGCTTTATTGCTGGTTCCACTCTGACCTTGTATAAGAATACTAGTACTAGTACTGATATACTAACCTAAGGAAAGGCAAGAGTCTAATGAGCTATTTTAGTGCTATCTATGTTTCTACATCTGTTCATGGGTTCCTATGAGTCCTAGTATCTTAAGCATTTCCTGCTGGAGTGAAATAAAGTCTTGTCCAATATCATATATCCATGTTGTATATGGAGTACCTTTGCTGGAGTTTATGGTTCTTTTAATGACATTTGAAGAAACCTAGACAAATATTTTGGATCCAAGGTCCAATCAAATTCAAGTCTTATTTTGGAGTGGAAACCTAGAGAAGTATCTTGGGTTCGTGGTCAAGCCAAATCCAAGCCTCATTTTGGAGTACTCATTTTCTCTGAGTACTCCAGATCAAGGTAATGAAGCAAAAAGAGTGGGACCAATCAGTCATGTAGGTTGGATGTGGTTCATATGAATCCATGTCAGATAAACCCATGGTTTCACATCTGGCTTCAGACTCTTGCTAGCTATGTGAGCCTAGATAAGTCACCTAACTGCTCTGAATTTCGGTTTCCTCATATATAAGATGGAGATAATAAAAGTACCTAGGGTTGTTGTAAGGATCAAATGAGATAATATTTGAAAAGTGCTTAGTATGGTTCCTGGCACATAGTAGTGCATAATAAATGAACCCATGGTTCATAGTTCATATGAAGCCCCATGTGGGGCTTTGGGGCTTTTTTTTTTAGAATTTTAAGTTTTAAAAACAATATTCTTACATGCATCATCTTACTAGATTGTCACAATTTTGCTAGGCAGGCACTATAGATAGCAGCTAAATATTATAGTAGACAGAATATTGAATCTAGTGGTCAAGAAGACCCTCTGAGTTAAAATCTGACCTTGATCACTTCTTAGCTATATGAATCAAGGACAGTGACTTTCCCCTTATCTACCTCATTTTTCTTATCTTAAAAAAATGGAAATAATAGTAGTATCTGATCTCATAAAAGAAAAAAAGATGACAATATTTGTAAAGCACTTGAAGGCAGCTAGGTGGTACAATGGGTAAGTACTAGACTTGGAGTTGGGAAAAATTAAATTTAAATACTATGTCAGAGTGTTGGCTGTGAAGCACAGTAGATAGATCACTGAGTCTGGAATCACAAGATCCAGGTTTCAAATCTAGCCTCAGACTCTTGCTAGCTATGTGAACCTGGATAAGTCACTTAACTTCTCTGAATTTCAGTTTCCTCATGTGTAGATAGAGATAATAAAAGCACCTATCTCATAGGGTTGTTTTAAGATCAAATGAGATAATATTTGAAAAATGCTGAGTATGGTTCCTGGCACAAAGTAGTGCATATAAATATGTGATTTTCCCCACTTATCTGTTTGAATTCCTTCCTTAATCCTTCTCAGTCTTAGTTTGCTTAACTGTAAAATGGGGATATAACAGCACCTTTCTTACATGGTTGCTATGAAGATCACATGAACACATATATACATATATATACACACACATACATATTTATAAATTGCTTTGTAAACCTTAAAGCATTAGATAAATGTTAGATGTTTATTATTATTATTATTATTATTATTGCTGAGGCAATTGGGGTAAAGTGACTTGCTTAGGGTCATACAGCTAGGAAGTGTTAAATGTCTGAGGCCAGATTTGAACCCAGGTCCTTCTGACTTCAGGGCTGATGCTGCAGCCACTGCACCACCTAGCTGCCTCTTAGATGTTTATTATTATTACTATTATTATTCTAATTTATAAATGAAGATACTGAGTCTTAGGTAAAGTGATCTGACAATATCCACACAACTAGCTAATTCCAAAGATGGAATTTGAATCCATGTTTTACTGATTCCAAGTCCAATGCTTAATGAACTATTCCCATAAAAGTTAAAAGATTTCACTAAATTCACTGTTTATTAATGCCAGAACTGATAGGAGAATATGGGTTTTCTGACCCAGTTCTTTCCCTCCATACCAACTATATCCTTCTATTATATAACACAGTACCTTTATTAACATAATTATAACATTCAAGAGTTTATAAGTAATGCTTACTATACTTGATATTGGATAATTTTTCATTAGAACATTGTGTCTTCCATACTCTAAAAGTGGTATGGAGTAAGCCAAGTCTTAGCAAACTTAAACATTGAAAGAGAGTTAAAGAAACTGTAGCAATTTATCCCAGTAATGGGGAACAGCCAAGTGATGATTATTTTAAAGTTAGATTTACTAAGGTCACTTTGGCAGTTCTATGTTTATGATCCAAGTTTTATATACTTACTTTTTCTTAGGTTTTTTTTTTTTGATGAAAGAAAAATCTGCAGTTCTCTATATATTTATCATTCATTTATTTACTTTCGAAGATTGAGCAATTTTATTCAGATACATTTATTCCTCCTTTGATAATTTCTGAATTCCATTCAGTGATCAAATTTTTCAAAACTCATTAGAAGTTTTTGATTGTTAAAGCACTCAACAACTTTATTGGGTGCTTGATTTGAGAGCAGGTCTCCAGTTATATTTCACCCTTCAGTACCCTGTGATAGATGTAATTTGCAAATATTTCTCAGCCAGAAAACAGGAAATTAAAGGTCTAGGATAGTGCAGATAATGGCACAATAATTGTATATTTTGTACACGTGGCATTAAATTAGTTCAGGAACAATTTTATCCTCATCAAACAGAGAAAAAAGGGATAAGATGTTGTCAAGCATGGTACTACTTCCAGACCTAGAGAATTTCCATATTAACTATTTATAGCAGTGATTAGGAATGATTTGCTTAAGTTAGATAATTTAATATCTAATTTAGAATAGGTCTAATTCTGCACTCTTCACTCAGGCAGAACACCTACTTAATAGAGTCATGGTAAAGAAATCTTGGGAGAAAGGAAAGAAATCTTCAAATGACAAAAGAAGGCATTGGTAAATCAAGTGGATCAGTACTATAACTATGGGTGTAGAGAATATAGACATGGGCAAATTTTCATTTTCATTTGTCCATCTATAAGCAAAGGGTATTACAGACAGGAAAGAAAATCCAAATGACCAACTTAGGCAATATTGGATTTCACAAAGCAAAATGAATATTCTATTTACAATTAGGTATCAATATAGCAAATTATAAATGGCAAATGATTCCCATTTCATAATACTTTGGAAACCTTTAACTATCACCCCTCTCCTCAATTACCTCAACTATAAAATGAGGATAATGATAGTACTTATCTCCCAGGGTTGTTGTAAGGATCAAATAAGATAATATTTGTAAAATAATTAGCACAGCACTAGGAACATAGAAGATGCTGAATAAATGCTTATTCCTCCCCGCCACCTGAAACTTTCCCCAGATTAAAGACCTCTAATTTCATCAATTAATCCACATATGATATGATTTTGAGGCACATACTAGTTACCCTCCTATAGAAACTTCTTAGCTCATCAGTGTCCTCATTAAGAAAGAGTTCCCAGAATTAATCAGTGTTTCAGATATGTTCTGACCAAGGAAGAGTACTGCGAGATTAACACTTCCCTTATTTTGGATACTATATCTCTTTTAATGTGTCTAAGATTAATCTTGAAGAAAGTTTTTTTTTTTTTCAGATGAACACTGCTAAGTCATACCTCCTCATTTTATAATTGTGACACTGATATTTTGACCTACATATAAAACTATGCTTATTCTTAATAAATTTTATACTATATTTGATTGAGTCTTCTAACCTATTGATCTTTTCTGGACCTGAATTTAATTGTGACATTTGCAAATTTGATGAGTACCAACAAATACGAAATTGTATATTTATCAGGCTATTAAGAAAAATAATAAGCTGCCCAGGGTCAAGCACAGATACTTGAGGTATGCTATTAGAGACCTCCTTCCAGACTGAAACTGATAAATCTTTAGATCTGGCTGTCCAATTTCTTCTGAATTCACTTAAATCATGCTATCATCTAGTCCAGGGGCAAGGAGTGTCCAGCCCATGGATCTTATAAGGGTTGTGAAATCATTTGCTAAGGCAAATGAAGGAGATGATGAACTCAAAATAAGATACAACAATCTTCTACTGATTGAGTCCTAAACTTGATAATTGTGTATGACCCGTGATTGATGTTATAAATATCCAAATGATTCTTAGCAGCCCATAAGATAACATGATAAATTTCTAATTTTTTGTGAAATCTACTTTCTAATAACTAGTAGCAAGTTCCACATATTTTTCAATGAATATTTCTTGACTGAATGACTGACTATAACAGGGGCCAGTTGTATTTGCCACTTTAAATTTTTATTTGGATTCAGGGATAAATTCTTCAGATCAGTAAAACCCCACTAAGTCCCCAAATACAGTTCGGGGAGAGAATGAATTATGGATTTTTAAAAATACTTTTTAAAGTCATGGACCATCTTTATGGTGAAGCCTATGGACTGCTCAGAATAATGTTTTGTTGCTTGCTTTCATAATTAAAGTTTATGCTAGATATAAGTTAGCTCTGAAAAATAACCATCTGTTCTAGTCAATTCATTATCATCATAACCAATGACTGATCAACTATCATTAATGGACAGGTAATACCAAGGACTCCAGGAACAGAAGCACCCCACATCTGCCTTAGATTATTGGTCTTGATTCCGACCCATCTCTCAAAGCTATCATTTAGGAAAACAATCCTTTTGTAGAAGGGGCTGTCCATCCTCACCAACTGTCAGACTAGCCATTTGGGAGAGGCAAGCTAATCTAGTTGAAGCAAGCAAGGCATTCAGAAAGAGAAATGTGAAAGCTTGCAATCACCTCAACCATGACTCCCAGCTACTGACCACCTGCTCATTAATGAGCAGGTGCTACAACTTCTGTCTTGTCAATAAATATTCATATCTAATGAAGAGCCAGAAAAAAAAAGTTCTTGATAACAAAATCCTTGGCACTGTCAAATGGGTCAACATTAGAAACAGATATGGTTTTATCAATAAAAAAGTATTTAAAAAAAGATGTATCAAACAGCTATTAATTTTTTTTGTCCCAAATAGGATCTTTCAACTTGATTTTCTAATTAGTTGAGTCCTTTTCTATGTTTTATTTCTCCCTTGAGAGTAGAGACTGTCTTGCTTTTCTATTTGTAACCCCAACACATAATATGATGCTTTGTATATATTATTAATTTATTTTCTGCCTTTAGTTAATAATATTTTTTTTCTCTTCTACCAGCATCCTCCTACTCAGTTAAAGACATTTTCAAGAAAAGTAGTATAGTATAATGGGAAGATCATTGGTAGAGGAATTATTAGAAATTATGAAACCTAAGGCACATTTAATTGGGGGATGGGTGGGCTTGGGTTTGGTGGAAGAACATGTCCTAGTCCAGGGGTCCTCAAACTTTTTAAAGAGGGGGCCAGTTCGCTGTCCCTCAGACTGTTGGAGGGCCGGACTATAGTAAAAACAAAAACTTTGTTTTGTGGGCCTTTAAATAAAGAAACTTCATAGCCCTGAGTGAGGGGGATAAACGTTCTCAGCTGCTGCATCTGGCCCGTGGGCCGTAGTTTGAGGACTCCTGTAAATCATACCAGGAGAAGGGATGCTCTTAGCATGGTCAATAACTCCTAGCTCTCCAATCCCTGGGAAGAGGCAGGGGAAGAAGTTAAGTAAGGGTAACAACAGTAGAAATTAGGCTCTAAGAGATAGATGGGATCTTTATGGGTAATATTATGATGCATGGGCACCACTGTCTAGATGATTACTGTTCTGTATAACTAATGGAGGTTGTTTCCCTGACGCAAAACCCGAGTAGCAACCTCATTGTATCTCTAAGCATCAGGCTAGCACCTAAGCTCCTTGTTCTAGCATTTGCTAGCTATGTGATCTGGGGCATATCACTTAAGGTATATCACTTAACATCTCTGTTTCAACTTCATCAGCTCTTAATTGCAGACAAGAAGATTTTCTCTGAATATTTCACAAGACTGTTGTGAGAACCAAATATTATAATGCACATTAAAGGACTTTGTAAAGTATAAAGCTTTGTGCAAACATTTAATCAAGAAACATTTTTTTGAACTAAGCTTGTATACAATGATTATTCCTTATAGCTCACATTTCCTTGGAATTTTTGTGCAGATTATGTAGACTTGATATGTAACTATTCTTTCTTCAAATCTGTAAGACTTCCCATCCTATACAATTATGTTTCTTTTGATAAGGATGTCTCGGGGATTGCTGAATGAGAAAATACTTCAGTTCTCAGAACTTCCTGGAGATGTCATGCTAGAACTCTACCACTGACCCATGTGTCAGTGTTTTTGGTTTTGGCTTTTTTAATTTCTTTTTTCTTTTTCTCCCCTTCTTCATTGCAGGACATGCTTCAAACAGCTGGACTAGCAGACTGTGGCCTATCTCAGGCTGTATAAAATGCATTTTTGTCACTGATTATCATTTCTGAAGGGAAGTGTTAGATATACTTTGGTAAAGATTCCTTGAAAGTACACTTAATTGAACACTGAATATTTACTGTGAACCGCAGAAAATGATATTTGGAATTCTAACATCCTTCCTTCATGAAGCATGATCAGACAAGAGAAAACTGCTGATACTCTGTCTTCTCTCCAACCATCTTCAACACAGCTATCAAGATAATCTTGGTGCTGTCTGATTATGTCACTTCCCTTTCAGAAACCATCACTAGCTCCCAAGTGCTGACTGGATAAATATAAATGCTGCATCCTAACATTTAAGGCTTTCCACAATCTGACCACAACCCCCTTTCTGACCCTGTTTTACATGTTCTCTCTTACAATTTTCTGACTTTGCATATGGCCAGAACATTCCCTACTTTTCTTTCTTCAAGGTATAGTTAAATGGTCATATCTTTTATGAAATCATTCTTAATCTTTCCTAGATAAAAGTGCTCTTTCCCTCCTAAATGTTTTTTCTTAGAATGCTTGGTCTTGAATTCTTCTTTTTCTTGACACTTTCTACTTTGCTTCATACTTATTCTCTACATACAGGTCATATCCCATCATGAGAATGTAATGACTGAGAGAGATTAAAAATTTTTTTAATCTTCTTACCCCATAGTACCCAGCACATTGCCTTGTAATAATAGAGAATTGTCAAATTTCAGAGTTGTAAAGAATTTTCAAAGATTTGAAAGATTTATCTAGTCTAATCTTTATCTGATTGGATTGAGCATCAAAACTATAGTCAAAAAGACCTAGCTTCAAATCCTACTTGAGACCTTTATTGATATGTAGTCCAGGACAGGTCACAACCTTTTCTAGTTTTCAGTTTTCTTATTTTTTTGGGGGGGAAAGGGAATGAGGCAATTGGGGTTAAGTGACTTAACCAGTCCCATTGCTAGTAACTGTTAAATGTCAAAGGCTGGATTTGAACTCAGGTCTGTGCCATTTAGCTGTCCCCACAGTTTCCTCATTTGTAAATTGAAGGAGTTGGAACTGCATGATCTTATGATCCTTTCCAGTTCTAAATGCATACATTTCATTAAGTGCCAGCCTTTGCCTAAAGACTTACAGTGAAAGGAAATTTCTTTCTCCTAGACCATCCTACATCTTTTGCCTTCATTCCTATATGCATGCTGCTTAATGAAGCTGAAGAAAATCAAGAAATTGTGATAATTAAGTTCATCATAAATTCATGTTGCAAGGCAATATTTTTGTACCTCCCTAATCATCCCACTAAACACAATGATTCTTCTAAACTTTTTATCTCTCCTCAAACCCCTTCCAACTCCTTTCCCCCTTACTCTCAGCTGAAAATCCTGCATTATATTTTACTGAAGACAAAATGAGGCCATTTGATGAGGCCTCCAACTTCTCCCCGCTTCCTCATTTCACACTATTAGATGCCATTAGATTAGACCATTACCTCTTCCTTCATGTTTACTTCACATAGTAAGGTGGAGCTTCTCCTTACTAAGGCAAATCTTATTACACGAACAAGTGATCCCATTCTATCGGTCTTTTCCAGTTTATTGCCTTCTCTATCATACTCTCAGTTATCTTTAATCTCTTTCTACTGGACTTTCCTACTGACTTTAAACATATTCATGCCTTCCCATACTCAAAAACTCTTTTCTTGAACCATCCATGGCCACATTTCCTTGCTTTTTTGTGACTTAAATTCCTTCTGAAGGCCATCCATAATAGTGCCTCTACTTCTTTTTCTCTCATTCTCTTAACTCTTTGTAGACTAGTCTTCTGTTCCAAATATCCTTTTTTAACTATTAAAAGAATGACTAAACTCCCAGTCACCCAAATTTTCAACCTAGACATGACCCCATAGTCAATCATTGCCAAGTCTCTGGAATTCACCCCCTTTTCTCTTCTGACATTATTACCATATTGGTGCAGTCATTCATCATTTCACACTTAGACTATAGTAATACCCAACATGTTGGTCTGTATACTACTAATTTCTATACCAGTCCAGTCTCCATTCAGGTGACTAATTGATTTTCCTACAGCATAGATCTGACCATATTACCTCTCTACTCAATAAATTCCAGTGGCTCCATGTCACCTTCAAGATCAAATACAAAACCCTCTATTTGTCATTCAAACCTGATTATAACCTGATTTCTCCCTGAATTTTTCAATCTTTTTAATACCTTGTACAATTCATGCATGCTGAAATTTAGTTGGTCTCCTTACTGTTCCTTGAATAAGATGCACTATTTTCCAATTGTGAACATTTTCATCAGCTGTCTTCCACTCCTGGAATGATCTCACTCCTTGTCTTCCTGCCAACTAAAATATAACTTTCTACAGGAAGCTTTTCCTCCTATCCCCCTTAATTCTAATGTCTTCCCTGTATTGATTATCTACAATCTAGCTTTTATAGATCTTAATTGTGTATACTTGTTTGCATGTGGTCTCAATCTCATTAGATTGTGAGCAGGGACAGACTTTTACCTCTCTTTGTATCCCTGATGCTTAGTACAGTGTCTAGACTTAATATAACTTATGGACTTAATAAATGCTTATTAATTGAACAACTAATGTAATGGAAAGGGCTTCAGACTAGGAGTCATAAGGCATGAATTCAAATCTTGGCTCTTCTACTAACTTATATATGGCTTTGAGCATATTTTATGTTTCAAAAATTTTAAAATGAAAGGTTGGACTATAATCTTGAAGGTCTCATACTTGTACTATGTACAATATCTCTTTGATGATAACAGTCACTATGTTTGAAAAGCATTTCTCCTTGAAATAAGTAGAAATTTACAAGTTAAAATTTTAAAAATCAAGGAAAAGCATAGTGTCATTTTATCTCTATAAATAATCACCTAATGTAGATTTTTTTGGAGAAAACTTATGATTTTGCTCATGTTTTATTGGCAAGGAAGACTGACCATTCTGGTTAGTTCTATGGTATTCTGATAATAATTTCTTAAATACTAAAATCACTGTTACAAAATTCTGATTCAAAAACTACACGATAAACATTATCTCCTCTTTGAAAAGGAAAATTTACAGGTATAAATTGAAGAGTTCTCAAATGAGATGCCATTTAGCTTGTTACCTATTTTCTGATTTAACAATCATCCTTTAACTTGCTTGAATTTGTTTACATCTTTTCCCTCAAACTAAGTTTAAAATGGTTAGGGGAAATAAGAAAGCTGGTGAAAGGTTTGGAAATGATAAGCTTAAGAACTAAATTTATCATTTTTTTTCTTTTCATTCCAGAGGTATAGTAAGGGTAGGAGCAGAAACATATATATCTTAGTCAGGAGTTAGGATAGAGGATCAGTCACAAATTCTTCCATTTGATCACCAGGAGATTAGCCCTGGGCTGAATAATTACTCCCAACTCTCTCTCTTTCTCCCTCCTTCTCCTTCCTTCTTCTCCATCTTTCTCTCTCTTTTGTCTCTCTCTGTCTCTCTGTTTCTGTCTCTGTCTCTTTCCTCATCTGCCTCCCACCCTCTCTCATATACACACACATGTCATATGACTATATATAAACTTAATTTATTTGTATATATAAATTTTAATTCCCATCTTTAGTATGACCTGCTATATCAATGTGACTGAGATTTTTTTGTTATATAGACCTTTCCTCTTGGATATCTGTTATGGGCCAGAACTTGAAACAAGGTACTAAGTGGAATTGAGGAGACAATGGTTAAATCTAGTTTAGCATTGATTTAATCCTACAACAAATAATGGTTTCTTAGTGATGTAATGATTGGTGTATACTCAGTGCAGAGCATATAAACAGGAACTAAGAGCCACAGAGGGGAAGCTCTCAGGGCCAGAGAAGACAAGCACACTAGAAGCTCTCAGAGGCTGAGACAGATTCATTCTGAATCTGAGAGGCTAGAGGCTGAAGCACAAATCTTTGGATTAGGAGAGATTCAGAGGGCAGAGAAGACAGTCAGGAGCTGAAGCTCTCAGAATCAAGGAGAGAGATAGGCCTCTAAGAAAGCTAACCGGGCTCCAGGAAAGGAGACAAAATTTTGAAAGAGATAAAGGATTTGGACTTTAACCCCTGGCTACTCGTGTGGTGATTACTGAATTGAAACGAAGGCTGCTCCCGAGACCCCAAGAAAACTGAAAAAGAGAATATTACAGATATCCTCCATGAACAGTAATCCATATAGGCCACAGACTTCTCTAGGGACCTTCAGGTGACTCCCCAAACTTTGATTTGGCTTGACTATTAGCTTTTGTCCCCTTTTATTCTGTTTTCATCTCCACTCCCTCATTAGTATGTTTAAAATCCTAATAAGATTCTTAGTCCTCATATTACCAAAGTGAGGGATCCAATTACCCCTTCTCCAGGGAAATATTCTTATAGATATAGCTATCCCTTACAAATTGTGACTTTCCCCATCATAGATTTGATACATGGTGCATCAGCATAAGAAATTAAATGGAAATTTTGTGGGAATTTTGTGGAAGCCACACATTTCAGCAGACAACATAGAAAAAGTTTAGAAACTCAGAAATGCATGAAATATATATATACATACACACACACACACACACACAGAGAGAGAGAGAGAGAGAGAAAGAGAGAAAGAGAGAGAGAGTTGTACAATACCAATCCCAATTTTATAACAAGGTACTATAAGTACCCCATAAAATAAAAAGACATAATTCAGAATGAAGGGAGGGCCAAAAATTTTTATGTGGATTTTTCAGATCATAGGGGCATCATATTTCTAAAGGATAACTATTCTGACTGCTTCTGCAGCAATTAATAGCCAAAACTTCATTAGCGGGGAAAAAAGACATATTAGGCTTACTTAGATGCCATGTTAAACAGTTGGCTTATGATTCTGATTACATATGCCAACCCACTTCTTCATTAATTAGATATTGAAAATTGATTATTATTGAGATTACCAGGTAGCAGAATGAATACTGTGAATAGAGTATGGAGGACTGAGTCCAAATTCAGATTGGGCAAAGTCACATAATTTGTTTGCCTTAGTTTCCTCAATTATAAAATGGGGATAACAATAGCACTTGCCTTCCAAAGTTGTTGTGAGGATCAAATGAGATTTATAAAGTCCCTGACAGAGTGCCTGGCACATAGTAAGCACTTAAAAATATATATGCCCCTTCCCTTTTTTGTGTCATTTTATTTTCATAATAATCATCTGATGTATACTTTTTAAAGAGAAAACTTATGCTTATTGCCCATGTAGGGAACTCCTGGCAGAGAACAACCTTCTATTGATGTATACTGGCGTCTCATCTGCAACTTGTATTTACAGACAGTTGTTTGCAGACACTGAATGGTTAAGTAATTTGGTCAGGCACACACACTCTATTTCAGAGGAAGGAGAACTTGAATCTAAGCCTTCCTGATTTTAAGGCTGGAAGACTCTTCACTTTAAAGATAAGAAAAGTGATTCACAGCAAGGTTCAGGGTCACAAAGATAATGAAAGAAAGGACAGGGACTTACCCCCCCCCCCCAAGTTTCCTATTTGTAGGAAAAGTGTCCTTTATTTCAGCTTTCAGTTGTGCCTTTGCTTTTAACTGCAAACTTCTTTGGGTAGATAGACTAGAGTAATAGTTTAATATCTCTAACTATTTCATGCATGGTCTCACATTGCTGAGGTTGCCAATTAGAGGTTTGGAGCTGAACTCCTGTGTGCTCAGCCCGAACTGAGACTGATTTCAAGGAGGACTTGAACAGCCTAAAACCTTTCGAAAAACTGGCAGATTTGATTTTGTGATTCAAAGTTAATGTCTCCATATTCTGTTAATCATCTCTTGTATCATGAGATTGAGTTTTAAAATTGTTTACTTAGGAGATTTTTATGTAATTTTCAATTGTGGTTGGGTAAATGAAAATATTTTTAAAATTTATTAATAATTTAAATGGTATAATATTGATTCACCTGAATGTTCATTTTTCTCCTTTCTTATATTTCCTCTCATGAGGTTTTTAAATTCAACCAAATATTTTTAAAATGGCATTTCACTGTCAATATCAGTCTTTCTTGGGAAAAAATGGGAGCAGAGTGAAACCATTCTATCAGGGAAATGCTCCTGCTCCTAGCCAAATCATAAATTATCCTTATTTAGTTTTCCATTTCAAACAGATGGGAAGGGCATAGAATAGACAAGAAAATTATAAACAGGGCTTAAGTAGATGGATTCCACTACAAATAGTAAAGAAACTTTAGTAAATAGTGAAAGAATATATAAATATCAAAGGCCCACATGGGAATAATATTAAAAAAGCAATTCAAAAAGATTAGATATGGAGAGAAGAAAAACAAGTAACCTGCTTTCTTGTGTGAAAAGACATCCATTTTTCTTTATAGTCTTAACAATTTGCAAATTCAGCTGATAAATAAAACACCCGTCTATCAGCAGCTCAATGCTGATAATCTGAGTTTCTCATCTCTACCCATTCTTTTCCTGGAAGTAATCATACAGTCAAGAAAAAAAGCAACTTTCTGCAACTTACACAAGTATATCCTCCACCAGAGTGTGAAGGGAACTGGGATTTCTGATTAGTTTGTCTAAAAAACTGACAATATCAGTAAATTTCGGTCGGTGATTTCTCTCTTTTTGCCAACAGTGGAGCATCAGTTGGTGGAGAGATGCTGGGCAGCCCATTGGAGCTGGGAGTCTGTAGCCTTCCTCAATGGACAGAATTACCTAAACAACAGCAGCAAAAAATAACACATCAGTTTATTACATTTAATCTAATTTCATTCAACAAGTAATTATTACATGCCTGCTATATGCAAGTCACCGTCTTCTTGATTTTCCTTTTAATATCTCTCAGATTTGTCTCTTTCTTTATGTTTGCCAGCCAAATTCACACTCTTTCTCTCTTGCCTGGATTATTAAAATCAACTCCCAATTATAATTTTTACATATAGTCTTTCCCTTTTCTGAATCATCTTTCTTGTAGAGGGCAATATAATCATTCTAAAGCATAGATCTGACCATGTCTTCTTCCTGCTCAAGAATCTTTTGCCTCTAGAACAAAATACAAGTTCTTATATTTGGCATCTAAACCCTTTACAATCTGACTTTAATCTAGTTTCCAGATTTATTTCACGTAATTCCTCATTCATATAGTCTATATTCTAGCCCAAATGGCTTGCCTTTTCTCTAATGACCTTGCATCAACAGCCTCCATGCCTTTTCATGGGCTGTTCTCTATCTAAAAAGAACAACCTTCTCACTTCTGTCTCATGGGATACTTCATTTCTTTCAAGGTTCAATCAGATGTCACTTCATATGCAGGCTTTCTTGAGACCTGGTTAATGCTTTTGTTTTGTTAGTGCTTTTCTCTCTCCTCAAAAGAGCAATAAAGCTATTTATCTGTTTACATATTGTATCCTCTAGGAGTGATTTTTCTTTCTCTACTTTTTTTTTGCTTTTGTATCTTTCTTTCCAGTATAGCATCTTGCAAATGGAAGGTAATTAATAAATGGCTGCAAAAAGAGTTGAAGGTACTGTATTAGGAGCTCAGAAACATGGATTCCTTTGTAGAGATCCTCCTTCACCTTGTTGTGCTGTGAAGGTGACTGACAGGTTCCATCAGCTGAGAAGGCTTTGAGTGCAGCTTGGATTGTATGGCTATTGGCTGAGGACCAACTTGGCTAAGTTCAGAAAGGCCTATTGTCATAATGAATTTTTTGGCCACAATAATTCTCAAAGATCATTTACTAAATCTTAGTAGGGTGCAATATGGATTAATTTAATGGTGACATTGACAAAAATTATAGCTCTTAAAACAACTGAAGGAAAGATAAACAGAGAAAAGCCAATAAGAAAAAAAAATCAAAATTGTGAGTTCATTGTCTGAAATAAAGAAAAAAATCATGATAAGATAAATCTGCTGAATTCTACCAAGGGAGACATCATAATAGTTCTAGTGCTGGAGGAGCCCTTCGAGGCCAACTAGTCCATCCCCTGATCATATAGATGAGAAAATTGGTGTTCACAAAGGTTAAGTAACTTTCAAATTCACATTGGTTATGTCAGAGACAAGATTTGAATCCATGTTCTCTGACTCCTGAAATAGTTCTTTCTGTTTGCATAAAAACCAACAGCTGCTAAAAATAGGGATACCAGCACACTTTGAAGAATAAGGATTAGGTCAAGTTTGGGGGAAATCTACTGTTGTGCATTAAAGAGAAGTCCCCAAAGCTTATTTTCAGAGATTTTTGCCTAGTAAAGATGTCAGCACAAAATCAACAGGTTCTTGCAAACCATACTAAGAGTCATCTAAGTGAAATTTTACCTTTCCTACTGATTTGTTTTTTGTCCTTTTATAATAAAATCTATAAGCAGCATTTCCTAGTCCTCACTCCTTTTCTTTTCTATACTTTTCATCTCTTCTTCATTCATTGCTGGCTTCCTCCTTATTCTGACAGTGCACGTTATTGTGGCATTCTCCCATTTCTCTTTTGACCAGGTAAGATTTGACTGGGCCATCACCCTGCTTATACTTATACCGAGAAACAATAATTATAAAGAATGACAAAAATAGAACAAAATGTGAAAGATCTCATAAGACTGGAGCAACAGTCAGACTCGTCCAGGACTTAGCAGTGGCCACAGTAAAAGGCGTGGGTCTGGGAATCAAATCGGATCCAAAGAACCAGGCCAGCCAGCAAAATTGTTAGGTCCGGTAAGAGAATCTATGATATTGAATGAGAAAAAATGGTCTTCAATGAACTCGCAGGTTTTCAGGCCTTTCTTTCAACCGTGGCCAAACTCAAAAGAACATTGAACATCTCAGAGCCAAGATCAAAGATCAGATTCAAGGAGCTTCATGTGGATGAATCACTTACGTTTTTCACTTAGGAAACTGTGCCAGATGTTTAAGACTGACATCAGCAGTGAGCTGAAAAGAAAGATCGGGGCAGGGTAAGGGCAAAAGAGTAATTATGTCACACAAATGAGGAGAGGCCCAGACGCAGCGGAGTAGGGAGAATACTTAAATGACCCCATCTTAGAGAAAGAACTCCCTAAGAACAAATCTCCAGAAAAAATGAAGAAAAAAACAAACAAACAACAAATCCTCTGGGCCAGAAGGGCTCAAAAGAGGATTCTACCAAACGTTATAATATCAGCTAATTCCAATATTCTATAAACTACATGGAAAAGTAGGCAAAGGAGCCCTTGCAAATCCCTTTTGTGACATGAACAGGGTGTTGACATACAAACCAGGAAGAGAGAAACTAGAGAAAGAAAAGCACGAACCAATTTGAAGCCCAAATCTCCAATGAAACACTAGCAAGATGGCAGCAGCGTGCCACTAGGATCAGCGCCTCTGCCAGGAGGCCATCTGCACCTAAAGCCCAGCTGCCGAGGCAAGCCCCGGAGCTCTCCGAGCACCATCACCAAGCACTTTTCACCACAACTAAACAACTGGAGACCCAGTAACTGCTCATGGGTAAGCCGAGCCGGGCGGTGAACGCAATGTCATCCAGATGGCTCATTCAGCGCCACGCCAAACCACCCAAAGGTTACTTTCTGGAGCTAAGAAAAATCACAGCAAGTTCCATCTGGAAGAACAAAGGTCAGAACGTCTGGGGAATTAACAAAAAAAACCACGAAGAGAGGAGGCTCAGCCGAGCCAGATCTCACAGTAAAGTGTAATCGTCAAAACTACGCGGTCCTGGCTTTTCTACAATCCAATCAGAGCTAGGAGAGTCCTAAAAGAGAAAGAATAGGTACTAGAAATGTTTTTCTTGGCTCATGAGAAATCACACAGTTTGTCCCCTGAGAGTTTTCTTTGGATCTGTATTTGCTATATGGGTGCAATAATAATTCAAAAAGAGAGTCCTTTCTGAATTTCTCAAAGGGATTTCTGTATGTTGTTTTAGTCTTTCCACATCCTTTATCAGAAAGGCAAAGGAGAAGTAATATCCTTATCTTTAGGATGGGGAAATTGAGGTACAGAATTGGTCTTCTGAAGAAAGTCACTTATCAATTATATAGAAAAAAATACTACAAATAATGATGTGATTGAACTTTCACTGAGAAGAAACAGAGCTTCTTTTTTTATTCTGCAGAATCCCTTTATATTAAGTCATAGCATTGTGTACATTAATGTTAAACTTATTTACCATAATTTTAGATCCTTTCTTTAGTCAATACTAATGGATCTGCCCATAAAGTAATCAATAAATAAATATATATAAAGCACCTATTATATACCAGACACTATACTAAATGCTAGGGATACAAAAAGAGTCAAAAGATATTTCCCTCAAGGAGCTAAATTCTAATGGGGAGAAAACATGCAAATAAATATACAATAACAGGTTTATGTACAGGAAAAATAAAGAATAATTAACAGAGGGAAGCAACTAGAATAGGAATTGGGAAAGGCTTCCTGTACAAGATGGAATTTTAGTTGGGACATAAAAGAAGCCAGGAGGCAGTGATGAAGAGGAACGCATCTATTTTATATGACTAGATGTTTTCAAGTAACAATAATGAAATGTAATCAGTTGGGCCTCTCTGTATAATGGTAGCTTTTTGGATAACATTAAATAATATACGTCAGTGTCACCAGAACATATTACACAGACTAATCCCTACATTTTCTATGTCAAACATTCCATTAGTAAACATTATTTATAATTTCTAGCAATTTTCTGACTAGATTTATAATTGGAGGGATCACAAGCTTAGGGAAATTTTGAAGAATAAAGTATTTATCAAAACTGTTGCAAAAGGATAATTTAAAAAAATAAAATGTAAGAAAAAGAAGTTATCATTCCATTGTGAAGCATTTTTAATCAATCAATAAGCATTTACTAAATATCTATTCCATGCCAGTAATACTAATTGCTAGGAATATAAAATGAAACACTTGATGTTTTCAAGGAACTAGTCTTCTATGGAGGATAAAATGATAAAAATAATAACTAGCATTTATTTCAGATTTGCAAAATGCTTTACAAACATTACCTTAGAGATCCTCACAACTCTGTTAGATAGATACTATTATTATTTCTAGATTACAGATAAGAAACCTGAGGCAGGCAGAGATTATGTGACTTGCTCAGTCACAGAGCTAGTAGGTATTTGAGACTGAATTTGAATTTAGGTCTTCCTGCTTCCAAATCAATCTACTGTTCCACTAAGACAAAGTGATAATTGAACTTCAATATCATTATTTGGATCCAAATTTAATACTTCAGTACTTTAATAACTCCATGATCACATTGATATGAACACTTTCTCCAACTGTGTAGATCATAAGCCCTCCTGGCTTCCCGTCCTATGTTCATTTTGCCCATATACATGTATAAATATTTAATAGGGGGGGTCCACCTAACATCTTGAGTAATATCCTATATTTCTTTTGATTATATGCGGACACTGTGTTGTGGTTCATTAGTTTTCCCCAGCTTTCACTATAAAAATAGTCCACTTTCTTTTCAGTAAAACATTTCTTTGATGACATTTTTATATTGTTTTATGTGACTTATTTTTTTTTTTAAATGAACTGCACTTGTTATGCCACAAGAGGGAACCAAATCATTGAGGGAACTATCCTGCCCCTTACAGTTTTTAGATAGTAACCTGAGACAAGAAGTTAAATGACTTGACAACATCCCACAGGAAACTATATCATGTAGCAGATAAAATGCTACACTTAGAGTAAGGAAGACCTGAGTTCAAGTCCCACCTTAGACACTGTGTGATTCTGGGCAAACCACTTATTCTCTGTCTGCCTTTATTTTTTCATTTGTAAAAGAGTGATAATAGTAGCATCTTCCACCCAGGATTGTTAGGAGTATAAAATGGTCATGATAGCAGTAGTAGCAGTAGCAATAGCAGTAGCAGTACTAATAGTTTATGGAAGGGCAGGATACTTGAACCTATTCTGTTTAACTTCAAGGCTGGATCTCTATTCATTATGCTATGCTACCTATCAAGTATCTTGCATGATAGTTTATTAATAATGTATTGTATCTTATTCACATTCACTATTTCGGTGACCCTCAACTTGAATTCTTTGGTTGGCAAAGTATCTCATGATTTAGTTTAATATCCAGGCAAAATGAAAATCTGGATAATTTTCATGTTCTTAAAAATGATTTCTTGGACAATTATTTTTAAAAAGGGTTTTGTTTTTGGAAAATATTTAATATTTATACCCAGGGACTACTGGAAATATTTTTGCAGATATTGCTCCAGAATAACTTTTCCAAAGCATTCAACCTCAATTATATAGAAGTATCATGCCTTAGTTGGTAGAGTGCTAGTCTGGATCCAGGAGATTTAATTTCAAATTTATTTTTGAAAGTTATTAGATGTGTCTGGACAAAACAAGAAATTTGAACCAACCCTGGTTCTTTTACCAACAATTTCTGTGCCAGGAATTGTTTGTACAGCACAGAACTAAGATGAAATGTAAAATATCGAATCTTTAATCCCACCAACTGTCTTATATTCTGATGAAGTTTAAATATTAGATTCTTAAGAGATGATTGTAAAAACAGTTATGTTGCTCAATACTATTTTAAAATGGTCAATGAGCTCTTGTGAGAATCTTTCATGTGAAAGCAATAAATAACTATTCCATGCCTAATTATGGGGAAGCACAAGATAGGAGCCTAAATTTAAACTTTGAATAATTTGTCTGGGACACTGGTTATAGGGTTTTATGAGATGAACAACACTAGGAAAGGTATTCTAGCTCCCTTTCATGAGAGACTTGGATCTAAAGCAGAGGGGGCTCTTTTGGAATGAGGACTTAGGTGAGATTCCTTAGACTTTGGGCCCAGGAATGGTTCTATAATATTAGAATCAAAGACTGATAACTTACAAGCACTTCAAGAGGGCATGTAATCCAATCCCTTCATTTTGAAAATGAAACTGACCTTTAGAAATATTAAATGACTTATCCGGAGTTATAGAAGTCATGAAAGCCCCAGATAACCAAAAAATGAATCAAGACAGCTAAATATTAGAAGCAGTTTGAATAAGGTCCACTTTGATTTGCTTTCCCCCCTATAATTATTCCATTCCTAGAAAAATTTTGCTTTATAATGTATTTCCTGATTTACCAGTTATAGGGGGAATTAGAAATACGCATGATATTTGACCTGTGGACCTATTTTTTTTAAGGTTAGAGAAAGATAATAATTAATTGAGCAATGCTTTTAAACAACAGAGTTGTATATTTTAATAGTATCATCATCTGGGTAAAGGCTATATAAGGAGACATAGCTTTTCAAAGCCGTAACAAGAACATTAAAAGCAAAGTAAAAAAAAATGAAATGGTATAATTTTCATTAAAAGATAGAAGGGATTAGCCTCCCTCCAGGAATGATTACATAAAACCAAGTTGCTTATTATAGATAAACCTTACTGGATATTTGTCATCTAAACTGCAAACTTTAGCAATTTAGAAACAGCTTAAGCTACAGTAGGCACACATGGCAGATTATACTGTGCTTGCTGAATCTAATGAGTTTTTGAATTTTGTTTACTGTTTTGGAATCAGAGCAAGTGATGTGTACCTTTTATTAAACAAAGAAAATCCAGATGCATCAAACAATAAAAGATACTGAGATATTCTGGGAAGGTACCTAAGCTATATGGACATTGAGAGCAGTACACATCATAATAACTGTTGTATTGCTTACAGAAAGAGATGGAGTACATGCACTTCCCTCCTTAATGTTCAATAGGAAAAGTGAAATATCCAGGATGTATCCCATCAAATGTATCCCATAAAAGGAATGAAAAATGACAACATTTTTGCTTTTCTTAACATTCTTTTCCCCCTTAGTTTTGGAAAGAAATTTTTCCAGGTAAAGCATTTATAGTGAATTTGTTCACATAAACTATTAAATACATTTAAGAATCTATGTATTTATAAGTAGAAGGTCTCTTCATTACACATGTCCTCTTTTGAGGATGCATGTGATATTTATTTGTTCTTGGAAATTTAGTTTTTATGAAAGGAAATGACCCATGGCACTGCTAATGTGCTTGATTGGTGTTGAAATTGAAATATAACTACAGTAACCAAAATACATGATTAAAATTGTATGATTGTGGGACAGGGAGTAGAAGTTTATTGTTTTTCTTTCTTTATCACAATTTATTTCAAAGGAAAAAAGTTTGGCAAACAATGAAACATCAGATTCAAGAAGAAATAGGGATGTAGGTCCAATTGAAAGCATGTTGCAATGAAAATGACAGAAGTAGGTAAATATAAAGAATGACAATAATTTTCAGATAATAATTACTTGGAGATTTAAAAAATGGGGATTTAGTTTCTTTACAAAGGTTGAGGTAAACTCTAGTCAGTAGAATAAACTCCCTCCCTGACTCCTTTCCTTTCTCTCTTCCTTCCTTCCTTCCTTCTCCTCTTTCTTGAAATTCAATTTTTTAAAAAATGAAGATCTATCTTTTCTTTCCTTTACCTCCTCCCATTCCTCTCTTGGTAATGAAGCTAAAAAATAAAAGTCTTGGTATAAATATGTGTAGTCAAATAAAACAAACAATTAAATTGGCCATCAACACCTCTCCTCCAAAGCCTCACCTTGCTCTTTGAATCTAAAACCTAAATAGACTCACAAATATTTTATATTTTCTATAGTGTCTTTTTTCTATCTATCTATCTATCTATCTATCTATCTATCTATCTATCTATTCATTCATCTATTTATTTGTTTATTTTGTTGAGGCAATTGGGGTTAAGTGACTTGCCCAGGGCAAGAAAAGTCACACAGCTAGAAAGTGGTAAGTGTCTGAGGCCATATTTGAACTCAGGTCCTCCTGATTTCAGGGCTGGTTCTCTATCCACTGTACCATGCAGCTGCCCCTCTACAGTGATCTTAAATGGATTTTTTTTCTTTCTGTTGGTTTTTGTGGATAATATCCAGAAATCCTGATGATTTGAGAAGTATTATTTTATATCCTGCAATTTTGCTTAAGTTAATTGTTTCAATTAGTTTTTTTTTTAAGTTTATTTTTCCTCTCACTAGGCTAAAAAGTTCTGAAGGTGAAGGATTATTTTATCAATTAATTTTTGTATCATACTCACTTTATATATTTGTTTCCTTGTTATTTCCACCATTAGGGCAGCCAGGTGGCACAATGTACAGAATGCTGGGCTAGGAGTCACTGAGACCTAAGTTCAAATTTATCCTTAAATATTTACTAATTTTGTGTCCACTTTGCCTCTTTTTCCTCATTTGTAAAATGAATCAAGAGAAAGAACTGGCAAACCATTCCAGTAAATTTGCCAAGAAAATCTCAATTAAGGTCTTGAAGAATTGGACATGCCTGAAATAACTGAAAATAAATAAATAAATAACTGTTAGATTGAGAGGTCTTCGAAGGAAAGTACCATTTTTTTCACCTCCTTTTGTGTCTGAGTGCTTAGCATACTGCCTGGAACATCATAGGTATTTTATAAGTGTTTATTGACTGACAAAGACTTGAACACAGGATGTGTTTAATAAATACTTGTTAAATATGATTACCATATAAACAAAGTTTCAAAAGATCATAGAATTGAATAGGATCATGTGAGTTGAAAAATTATGACTGTGAATGTAAGAAAATATTATTAAAAATTTCTCCTGTCTGAGAAAAAGTATAAATTCAAATTCTTGAAAATGTTGAAAAAATATCAAGTTTCTCATAGAATTCAAGAATTAGATTTTAGCTCTGGAAATAGCTCTAAATTAGAGCTCTAGATAGTTAGAAATAGCTCTAGAACTTAGAAAGTGGTAGCTGAATATTTTCTGTTATCTTCTCCCCAATATTGCTCGACTTTGTTTATAGTGGTGAATGATTGCATGACAGTCTTATTTTTCTGATTATTCCAACTAGTGTAGCAAAGGTACTTAAAGTGATAGTTTAATTTTGTTGTTCAGTTATTTCAATCATGTCTGACTACTTGTAATCCTATTTGGAGTTTTCTGGCAAAGATACTGGAGTGGTTTGCCATTTCTTTTTCCAGATCATTTTACATATGAGGAAGCTGAGCATAAGAAGGTTAAATCACTTGCCCAGAGTCACACAGCAAGTGTCTGAAGTCAGATTTGAACTCAAGAAGAGACTTCTGGTCTGACACTTTATCCAATGAACCAATTACCTGCCCTGATAGTTTAATTACCTTGTACTTAATTAAAATATCAGTTGTCTTTATAATACCAATTGCAGAATCAGTTGGAAAATATGGTGAGGAATAGATCCTTTCAGTAATTGCTTTGATAATCAAACTAAGACAGATGGTTCTTTAATCATATGGAAAGTAGAATTAGTGATAATGATTATGTTAAGCAATTATTTGTGTCTTAAATGACTGTTTCAAGGCAATATCCTTTAATCAATTGAAGTCTGAAAAATGTGTAATAAGAGTCCCAAGTTTGAAATAGCTGAACTCTCTGAATCATAAAATCTTATGGCATTCCTGTCTGGGTAAGTAGATTTTTACATATCTTATGCTGTCAGTGCAAGCACTGACCCATACTCAAAAAAGATTGCAGAATTACAATAAGAGAAGTAGGAATTATAATAAAATATAAAAGTTCCCCCTCCTATTTTCATGCTTGAGGAAGTGAATAAATTCAGGTACCCCTAAAATTTTTTAGAAAAGAAAACCCCAATCCAACTTATCATTCTATCCTGAAATGAACCTAAGAAAACAAATAAAAGTGTATCTTCAGTTACTATTGGAAAGATCCTGGAAGGAGAAGAAAAAGAAATTGAGGTAGAAGATTTTTTTTTTCCTTCTCCTAGTCACTTTCAAACATGAATTCACTTTCTGGAAAATAGAACTATCTAAGCATCATGTACCTAAATTAGGTTGTATTAGGATGCAGACAGTGCTTGAAATAGCTTCAAATTGAACAGTTTTATAATAATATCAGGTCAGGAAAACACAAGATTCAGGTCTTGTAATACAATTTATTAGCTTGAGCTTCTTCCTATTCTACTAGTGCTGGTTCTTTCTTGGACATTAGCTCTCTTGGGATTTGATCGTTTAATGTTGCCTGCTGTTCCTTTTTTGACTTAATTGCACTTTACTAGCTATACTATCTCGAGTAGTAGTTGCTATTAGAGGGACCATCAACATCATCTCATGGAAAGAGATGTAGTCTCTGAGCAAGAATGTGCTGGTAAATTGTTTTTAAAATGGAATTTTAACCCCCACATAAATACTATTCAGTATCATCTCGTTCTCATCTTTTTTTGGATAAAGTTATGATAGATTTAATCAGTCAGTCAATATTTATTAAGTGCTTACTATGTACCAGGTACTTGGCACAAATATTAAAAGTTAGATAGTCCCTTGCCCTCAAACAACTTACAGTCTAATGGGGGAATTTAACAAAAAAGAAAATTGAAGAGGGGTGAGGGGAGACTTCTAAGGACAAACCATTGTTCTGATATTATTTTATTTTATTTTTGTAAGTTTTAATTTCTTTCGTTAAAGACTAAATACCTACAGAGTAAAAGTAACTTTAAACTCACATATCTGAGGCACTTACATCTTGGTTGGACATTTCCCAGTAAGGTCTTTCTCCATAGGACATCACCTCCCACATGACAATGCCATAGCTCCATGCATCACTAGCTGATGAGAACTTCCTGTAGGCAATAGCTTCTGGGGCTGTCCATCTTATGGGGATTTTTTCGCCCTGGAAAATATGTTGTAGATTACTCAGTTGATTCACAGTAGAGAATTCCAGTTCCATTTCAAACTTGGCATTACCATCATTAAAGATCTTTCTGACAAAAAATTTCTGAATATTCCATAATGGCTTGGCAATTTAAATGGAATATTTTTAAACTGTTAGTGAATTTCTCTAAGGTGAAACAGCATTGTTAAAAAGAAGTCACACTTTATAGGAAAGAAAACATTTTATTCATTAGAGATATTGGATGTTTTGCCTTTTGATGAAAGTTCCAGATTTGGAATATTAAAATCAAATACTATTCAGCAGTCATTTAACATTTCATTTAATTTGTAAATATAATAATTATAATAAAATAAATATTGAATTGAGAAGTATTTTGCTAAATCAGCATTGAACAGAGTAGAACTGAATTTCTTTTCTTTTCTTTCTATCTGTAATCATTTCAGTTATATCTTAATGTTTTCCTATAAATCTCTTGACATGCTAAAAATGCAACTAAAATAGACAATTTTTGTGTAAGAGAACTTTAAATTACTCAATATTTATGTTTTTAAAGCTTTCATTCTAACAGCTGAGCTCACTGAAAAGAGAAAATTAAGGTTTAACCTATACAGTTTAGCTATTTTCTGATTTTTCAGTAGTTTGAATTTAGAAGATATAAATAACACTTCATGTATTATATTTAATTTTTAATAACATTTGCAGCATCTTTTAAGAAAATTATAAAAATTTCTTTGCAATGATAATGGGAGGAACAAAATCATTTGTTTATTTCGTTTGGCATTTTTGAAATCTTCCTACTTCCTCAGTGGGAATATAGTAATTTTGTGCATATATGTGTGTGTGTTTTAAGCAAGATCTCTTGAGCCATGCTTTATAAATCCACTAGATGGCAGAAGAGAACAGCAAGCAGATTTTGAACATTAATAACACCAACTTTTCAGGACCCTGCAATTCATTTATAGTTAACTAAGATCTTTTTTCTTTTTTTGACAGACAGAACACATAGCAAAGGAAAATTTTGATGAGTATACTTTGCCGCTAGTTATATTCTCAGCATCATCTTCATCATCATCATCGTTTGAAAATCTGCTTTGTTAAGTTCTTTGTAAAGATTAGAAGGAAAATCAGAAAGGAAAAAAACTTCCTGCTTTGGAGAAAGAGTCAAAGACATTAATAATGAAACTTTAAATCCAATAGACAATTGTTGCTTTTTAAGGTTATATTAGGCAAGTATGTGGTATTATGGATAGAGCTCGAGGGGTATAGGCAGGAAAAAATGACTTAAATTGGGTTTTAGACCATATACTGGTTGTATGACTCTGGACAAGTCTCTGAATCTCCCTCATTGGGCCTCAATTTCCTCCTCTGTAAAATGAAGGTATTAATGACATCTACTTCTGACGGTTGTTATGTGGATAGACTGAGATACTATTTGTAAAGCACTTTATCAATCTTAAAGCATGACATAAATGTAAGCTAGTTATTATTATTGTTGGGAAAAGTGATTAATATTCAATAGGAAAAATAATGAACTGCAAGGATTAATTAAACACACATTTATTTAGTCATTTACTATGTACTAGTTCTAGTGCATTAGTATGAACAAGGATTTGCATATAAAGTGAAAAGTACAGATCATTCAAGCTAGAAGATACTCTAGAGACCATTTGGGTGAACCTCTTCATTGTTCAGATGAAACAACTGAAGTTGAGATGATTTGCTTAGGGTCAGATAGCAAATCAGTAGCATACTTGGGATTTGAAGATATGTCTGCTGATCTTCGCCCAGTTGTTGATGCCATTGAGCTCAGTCCCCAATCAAAAGTTCTATAGAGAATAAATCATTATTATACTTATTAATATCCTAACATGTATTAAGCATAATCACTCATAAGAGCAAAGCTGCACTTTGATAAAAAGGTCTAAAATGTGTTGTCTACCCAAATCAATATAGAATCAATTAATCAACACATTTATTAACTATCTCTTACGTGCTAGGAAGTACAAATACAAAGAATGAAATGATCCCTACTTGCAATATCAGAAGCATTAGGTAAGTACATAATGAAAATGAAAATTCTGAATATTTAGCCATGGTAGTTAAAAGTAACATCAATTTCGAGTTAATTCTTAGCTCAATATTGGAGTAGAGTTGGTTTTAAAAATGTAATCAGATTAGCATGGGCTTTCATACAGCTGAATTTTCTTTCATGTACATAGGACTGATATTTGCATGTAAAAAGAATGTCAAATAGGATTTAAGTTATAAGAGGAAAAAGGCTTTAGTTTTTGTCTTTATATTTCAATGTCCAGCTCATACTAAGAACTTAATGATTATTTCTTGAGTTGGAATGAGCTAAATTGAATTGTTGGATATGTTTGGACCCTTGGATATAGATTTATGAAAAAATTCTAGTCCTAACAAAATGTTACTACACTGAATGCATTGAATAAAGTGTGTGTAACTCAGGTCTTCCCCATCCTATCCCCCAAACTTTTCTAGCAGTGGTGAGGGAGGACACTATCTCAGCGTAGGTCACTTGGTAGATCCCAGCATCCGGTATTTCCACAGGTGTGACTTTCCACTTAATCAAAACCCTCACCAGACTATTAAGGAGGAATGGGATTTTCAAAATTCTGCTGCTGGGAGAGACAATGGGAATGGAAGTTGTCTAAGACCTTTGCTTCAGATAGAGCTTGTTCCAATCACTCATCAAATCTACTCCTACCAGAAAACTATTGGCTTATTCTATATCCAGGATATTCAGGATTTACTTATGCTTATTTTGGTGAAATAAAAAACATCAAAAAATCTTTTAGACAAATAATTTTTCTCTTTCATCATTTCTTAGCCAATTTGTTCTCTTTCTTCTTTCCTTTCTTCTTCCTTCCTTCCTTTTCTCTCACCCTTCCTTCCTTCTTTCCTTCCTTTCTTCCTTCGCATCTCTGTCTTTCCTTTCCTCCTCCTCCTGTTCTTCTTCCTTTTCTTCCTCCTCCCTTTTCTCCTCCTGCTGCTTCTTACCCTTCTCCTTTTTCTCTTCCTCCTCTTTCTTTTCCTTCTTCTCTTCCCCCTCCTACTCCTTTCCATCTTTCTTCTTTTCTTCTTCTACCACTTCCTCTTTCCTTCTTCTTCTCAAAGTGACAAAAAAAAAAAATGAGGAAGCAGGAAAATCAGGTATTATTCTTGGAAACAGGAACAGCTTCCATGTCAGCCTTTGTTTTATTCAGGGCAGTTGTGGTGGTGGTGCTAGGTAGATTCCCAGAATGACCAGCCTCTTATGCTTTTCCTTTTCTTTGTTGTATTGTCCTAGTTGTTTACTTTTTCTTTTGATATTTTGGCATTGTCCCTCTAATTTTGGATGCTAGAAGGAGGCTCTCTTTTTCATACATATAGTTATAACTATTTTGTTCTTGAATCAGAATATATTGAGACCTTCTGTTCTGTCCTGTAGGCATCCAAATTAGCTACATTCCAATTCTTTGGGTAAAATAACACTACACTTCGATTACCAAGTAGGAATTGGAGTAGCAATATTTTGCCAATCACTGAAAGCACCTAAATTCCTTCACAGTTTGGGCATTTGCAAATATTAGAGTGAGGTTGCCAAGATCACCACTGATTCTCTATTGTATTCTTCATGTAGTTTCATGGTCATAGACAGCATTTTTGAGCCCTGTGGCTCTGTATTTCAAACTTGGAAATTATATTTCTAAGCTCTGCAGGTCAAACTTGAAGATCTATTTTCAAAAGGAACAAAATGACCATTTTTTTTTACTGAATCTTATTTGCCATAATGGGCAAACCACATGCAAGAATATGGTACTAAGTATTTGACAATTGATGCTCCAGAAAAAAAATAGGCATGACACCCTTATAAATTCAATATTTATTATTTATACTTTTGCTATCACTTTTTAATGTCTAAACAACATGCAAAATAGTAAATCAATCCCTGATTTGTAGTGTTTGCCAATTTGCAAATGCTCACACAGAAAATTTAATAATTGGTTCTCCAGCTGGATCAGCTGACTACAGTGTATCACTGAGTATGTAGATGTTTGCATCATAAGGTGGCTGAGATTGCTCCTTTGCTAAGTCATTGTTGGTTACTCTCAAAACAGGTTTTAAAAAGAGTAAAATTTGTTGTACATTCATATGCAAGCTGTTAATTCATCATTTTTTTCCTTATATGGTGTAATTTGCTACAACAGGAAGACATTCTTGTTACCTTTCAAGTTGATTTAATGCATTGTCTTATTCCTTCCCTTCCCCACTCCCATAAAAAAATCCTAATATGTTCTTTGGCATAGCTAGTAACTACAAAACTGTTTTTGAAAGTTAATCGACCTTGAAATTTCATGTTACAATTTTAGCTAAGAAAGTAAGAACTAGATGTAATAAAATATAACATATGCTCATTAATGTGGGATTTCCCCTTTCCCAATCTTTTTTCAGCTCCATAAGTTGAGTATCTTAGAGATAGTGCATCCTAAGTTTGATGTAGTCTGGGGGTGCTCTCTCTTGAATTTATAATTCATAAACTCTCTACAAGTGATACTTCCAGGCAGAGGACACAATTAGCTCAAAGTAAAGACATTTATCAAGATGGCATTTTGAGAACAAAAATAATAAAATATTCTTCCTCCCAATAAAACTGGGGCTCACTTCCCATAATTTGTTTTTTTTTTGGTCTGTTGTTCTCAAAGAGGATCACTAACATCATGATTGATTGATATCTTTACTCAAGCATGAACTGAATTTAAGAGTTGCAGAATTACACAAAGTCATGAACCTTACTCTCTCTTTGACAGTCCTCCAAGTCCAGTGGCAAGACAAAAGTCAAGATGACTGGTGATGGCCGAGGACCCTGTGGATGACCTTGACATCTTTAATTTCTGACCAAGCTCTAAGCACTTCAGTTTTTAAAGATCTAAAGGACATGACTAATCCCTAATCAACCAATGTCTAATTGCCCTCTAATTCCATCAATTTTGAATAGATAATTTCTTCATACCTCAATAAAAGGTATAAAACATATTATAAATATGTGTTCATATATAAATATAAACTTTCCTTTAAGACTTTAATATATCACTGACTTTTTTTTTTTAGTTATTTTCAATTGTGTATGGCTTAAGGTTTTCTTGGCAAAGATATTGGAGTGATTTTGTCATTGCCTTTTCAGTTCATTTTACAGATGAGGAAACTGAGGCAAACAGGATCAAGTGGCTTTCACAGGGTAATGTCTGAGGTCAGATTTGAAATCAGGACTGCTCTAACTACTGCATCACTAACTGCCCCATTGTTTCTGTTATTAGCCTCTTATCTTCTACTATTTAATCAACTGGGGTGGGAGGAAAACAATCACAGGTGTATGTATCATAACTACCCCCCTCCATTAAAATAAAATAAGAGTATTTCAGAAAGGATTAGTAAAATGGTAAAGGCATTTCAAAAATAACTAGACAACAATACAAAAAAAGCCTTTAAAATATATTCTGGAAGTAAGAAGATGGAAGAAGGCCTAGGATCACTGCTCAGGAAGTGTGATGATACCAGATGACAGAAAAACAGCATTAATCAATTCTTATTTTGCATCTCCTTTCTGTACTCAGAAGTGTGATTTTTAAACTTGAAAAGATGGAATAAAAATGGTTAATGGGGAATTGAAATGCAAAAGTGGCAAGGCAGCATCTAGGGATCCTCAATTAGTTTGAGCCCTTGGTCTGCATCTGCCTCTGTCACCTTGGATGATTCAAAGAGCTTCTCTGTACTGTCTTTTAGAACCAAGAAAACTAATTTTTTTGTTGTTTACAAAATGATGACATTGGATTACAGAATGACTATGATTGCTTTTATTTCTAAAGCAGAGTGAATTATAGATCCATAGATTCTAGAAGAGATCCAGACTATAGATCATCTAGTCCAGTCCCTTTGTTTTATAATTAAAAAGTGAGGTCTCATAGGCAATAAGTAGGAGAGCAAGAATTTGAATTTGGTCTCCAAATCTAATGATAACAGCTATCATTTATATATGCTTTTAAATTTTATAAATTGTCTTATATATTACACAATAATCCTGTGGGTGGGGGAATGCTATTATTTCCATTTTGCAGATTAAGAAATTAAGTCTGTACATGAACTGATGCTAAGTGAAATGAGCAGAACCAGGAGATCATTATACACTTCGACAACAATATTGTATGAGGACATATTTTGATGGAAGTGGATTTCTTTGACAAAGAGACCTAACTGAATTTCAATTGATAAATGACGGACAAAAGCAGCTACACCCAAAGAAAGAACACTGGGAAATGAATGTGAACTATCTGCATTTTTGTTTTTCTTCCCGGGTTATTTATACCTTCTGAATCCAATTCTCCCTATGCAATAAGAAAACTGTTCGGTTCTGCAAACATATATTGTATCTAGGATATACTGCAACATAGCCAACATATAAAGGACTGCTTGCCATCTAGGGGAGGGGGTGGAAGGAGGGAGGGGAAAAAATTGGAACAGAAACGAGTGCAAAGGATAATGTTGTAAAAAAAAATTACCCTGGCATGGATTCTGTCAATATAAAGTAATTATTAAATAAAAATTAAAAAAAAAAAAAGAAATTAAGTCTGAAAGAAGTTGTCACTTGCTCAGTGTCACATAGCTGGTAAATGACTCAGCTCATTGACACCATAAGTTGTTGAACATTGGCAGCCTATAAATTTAACTGATTTATTATTACCATAGATCTCAAAGTATAGTCCAAAAACTGCTGGGGGTCCCCAAGGACTTTTCAGGTGATCTTCAAGATCAAAACTATTATATTATAACTCTAAGACATTTTAATTTTTAATACAATACATATTGATAACTATAAACCACATAGGGCAACAAAGTGAAAGAGTGGATGGAGTGTTGGGCATAGGGATGAGAAGACCTGGTTCAAATACAGCCTCAGATATTTATTACTGTGTGACCCTGGACAAGTCATTAAATCCTGTTTGCCTCAGATTGTTCATCTATAAAATGAGCTGGAGAAGGAAATGACAAACCACTTCAGTATCTCTACCAAGAAAATTGGATGTGACTGACATGTCTGAACAACAAATAACTCATATAAATAAAAGTTCTTTGAGAAAGTTGTCTTTTATAATTTTTAAGTATGTAAAGAAAGTCTAAGATCAAAAAGTTAAGGAACGCTAAATATATTTTCTGCGCTTTAAAAATCCTTTAAACATGAAAAACCTTTCATAACCTCCTTTCCTTCCGCTCTGCTCAGATTCATGTTGCTTTTTTAGCCATTTATTAAATTTATAATTAGCATCTTGAATGCCGATTTTGTTTGCTTGTAATAGGACGGTGTTAATGGGGTTCTTCAGAGTCGTATAAATTAGGGTCCTTTTTACCTGTTTCCTCCGGAAGAGTAACAATCCTGAAATACTCTTGATAATAATTCAGTGGCAGGTACTACTATGCAAATGGCAAGTGATGTATCACTTACTAAGTGATAAGTACTAAGCACTATTCTGGAGGACATCTTTTTAAATGAGGTTTTCCCCTACTTCTCTCTAGAGAGAATCTCTGCTAGAAAATGTAGGACACTGTGCTACGGTCATGCAATAGAATTAAAAATATACATTATGGGAGGATTGCCCTGCTTCTGAGTACATATAGCTAAACACTGAACATGGACAGAATTTTCCAAAGCAGCCTCCTATCACTCTTTATGGCCTTAAACAAAAATAAAATCTACTATTTGGAAAAAGCCCCAGTGAGAAAGCTAACACTAATAAGAGTTAAAAATACTGGTACTGCATACAGTGGCACATTTTTCCCTTTCATGTCTCCCATTCTCCTCCCCACTCTCGTTTGCCATGCTCTCTCTTCCTCCCTACCTCCCTACCACTTCTGCAGATGATTTTTTACTTAGGATTTATTTAATGGCTCCATCTTTCCAGAGCCATTCACCTATGTCCTCTCTGACAAAGCTCCATGGAAATTAGCATGGAAAAATGATAACAACAGAGTATTTCATTCGCAGGGAGAAAAGTCCAGTTAATTCTTTTAATCATCAAGAGTTATGAAATACAGTAGCATCTTTCAATACATGAAATGTGATATTCCAGTGATCTCAAAGAATTAAACAGCACTAAACACTGAGAATTGTATTTCCTCAGCAGGTAGGGAGAGACATCTTAATAGTGAGAACAACAGTAATAGAGTCACTCGATCACTGAATTAAATTCCATTTCCAATCCTATAAACACTTATTTGATACCTACTTACATATATACACACTGTGCTAGTCACGGGAGATATGAATAAGTTTATTTCCTCAAGGATCTTTTATTCCACTGCAGCAATAAACAAATAGGCAAGTTTCTACACATTACAAGGTGCTTTAAAAGTTTTAGTGCAATTTTATGATTAAACAAAAATTCCTTGAAAGAGGACTCCTCAGTTTTTAAGAGAGTAAATGTTCTTAAGACAAGAAAACAAAAAGTGAAGCAGAATTATTAATATCTAAGGTATCAGAAAAGGCTTCTTATAAGAGGTAGTATGTAGAAGTAAGCTTTGAAGAAAATTAGTGGATCTAAGAAAAAGGTAGAGGATGGCAAACATTCTAGACATAGGGGTTGGTGTATGCTAAGGTAATAAGGTCTAAATCTTTTTTTTAATTTAATTTTATTTAATAATAACTTTGTATTGACAGAATCCATGCCAGGATAATTTTTACACAGCATTATCCCTTGCAATCACTTATGTTTCGTTTTTTCCCCTCCCTCCCTCCTCCCCCCCCCAAGATGGCAAGCAGTCCTATATATGTTAAATATGTTGCAGTATATCCTAGATACAATACATATTTGCAGAACCGAACAGTTCTCCCGCTGCACAGGGAGAATTGGATTCAGAAGGTAAAAATAACTCGGGAAGAAAATCAAAAATCAAATAGTTCACATTCATTTCCCAGTATTCCTTCTTTGGGTGTAGCTGTTTCTGTCCATCATTTATCCAATGAAACTCAGTTAAGTCTCTTTGTCAGAGAAATCCACTTCCATCAGAATACATCCTCATACAATATCGTTGTCGAAGTGTATAATGATCTCCTGGTTCTGCTCATCTCACTTAGCATCAGTCCATGTAGGTCTCTCCAAGCCTCTCTGTATTCATCCTGCTGGTCATTCCTTACAGAGCAATAATATTCCATAACATTCATATACCACAATTTACCCAGCCATTCTCCAATTGATGGGCATCCATTCATTTTCCAGTTTCTAGCCACTACAGACAGGGCTGCTACAAACATTTTGGCACATACAGGTCCCTTTCCCTTTTTTAGTATCTCTTTGGGGTATAAGCCCAATAGAAACACTGCTGGATCAAAGGGTATGCACAGTTTGATAACTTTTTGGGCATAATTCCAGATTGCTCTCCAGAATGGCTGGATTCGTTCACAACTCCACCAACAATGCATCAGTGTCCCCGTTTTCACGCATCCCCTCCAACATTCATCATTATTATTTCCTGTCATCTTAGCCAATCTGACAGGTGTGTAGTGATATCTCAGAGTTGTCTTAATTTGCATTTCTCTGATCAATAGTGATTTGGAACACTCTTTCATGTGAGTGGTAATAGTTTCAATTTCTTCATCTGAAAATTGTCTGTTCATATCCTTTGACCATTTATCAATTGGAGAATGGCTTGATTTTTTATAAATTTGAGTCAGTTCTCTATATATTTTGGAAATGAGGCCTTTATCAGAACCTTTAATTGTAAAGATGTTTTCCCAGTTTGTTGCTTCCCTACTAATCTTGTTTGCATTCGTTCTGTTTGTACAAAGGCTTTTTAATTTGATATAATCAAAATTTTCTATTTTGTGATCGGTAATGGTCTCTAGTTCATCTTTGGTCACAAATTTCTTTCTCCTCCACAAGTCTGAGAGATAAACTATCCTATGTTCCTCTAATTTATTTATAATCTCATTCTTTATGCCTAGATCATGGACCCATTTTGATCTTATCTTGGTATGTGGTGTTAAGTGTGGGTCCTTGCCTAATTTCTGCCATACTAATTTCCAGTTATCCCAGCAGTTTTTATCAAATAATGAAATCTTATCCCAAAATTTAGAATCTTTGGGTTTGTCAAACACTAGATTGCTATAGTTGACTATTCTGTCTTGTGAACCTAACCTTTTCCACTGATCAACTAATCTATTTCTAAGCCAATACCAAATGGTTTTGGTGACTGCCGCTTTATAATATAATTTTAGATCAGGTACAGCTAGACCACCTTCATTTGATTTTTTTTTCATTAATTCCCTTAAGATTCTCGACTTTTTATTGTTCCATATGAATTTTGTTGTTATTTTTTCTAAATCATTAAAATATTTTCTTGGAAGTCTGATTGGTATAGCACTAAATAAATAGATTAGTTTAGGGAGTATTGTCATCTTTATTATATTCGCTCGGCCTATCCAAGAGCACTTAATATTTTTCCAATTATTTAAGTCTGACTTTATTTGTGTGAAAACTTTTTTGTAATTTTGCTCATATAATTCCTGACTTTCCTTTGGTAGGTATGCTATCAACAGTTATTTTGAATGGAATTTCTCTTTGTATCTCTTGCTCTTGGATTTTGTTGGTGGTGTATAAGAATGCTGAGGATTTATGGGGATTTATTTTGTATCCTGCTACTTTGCTAAAATTATGAATTATTTCTAATAGCTTTTTAGTAGAATCTCTGGGGTTTTCTAGGTATACCATCATATCATCTGCAAAGAGTGATAGTTTGGTTTCCTCATTGCCTACTCTAATTCCTTTAATCTCTTTCTCGACTCTTATTGCAGAGGCTAGTGTTTCTAATACAATATTGAATAATAATGGTGATAGTGGGCAACCTTGTTTTACTCCAGATCTTACTGGAAAAGGTTCCAGTTTTTCCCCATTGCATATGATGCTTACTGAAGGTTTAAAATATATGCTCCTAACTATTTTAAGGAAAAGTCCTTTTATTCCTATGCTCTCAAGTGTTTTTATTAGGAATGGCTGTTGGATTTTATCAAATGCTTTTTCTGCATCTATTGAGATGATCATATGGTTTTTGTTTGTTTGGTTGTTGATATAGTCAATTATGTTAATAGTTTTCCTAATATTGAACCAGCCCTGCATTCCTGGTGTAAATCCTACTTGGTCATAGTGTATTATCCTGGGGATGATTTTCTGTAATATAAGGTCTAAATCTTGACCGATTCCTCTTATTGGAGAATTCAACAAATCTCTGAAGTAAGAAAGGGGAGTGGTTTCCAATACTTTTTCCTGCAAAGGAATTTATATTATCTTCAGGAGGAAGTATGTTAGACAGGTACATGGGTAATGTGAGGATTGAAGAAATGCAGATCCTTGCAGAATATTGCAGTTGGACTTAGATAAACTCTTGAGCATACTCTTTTGCATGAATACAATAATATTAGAGCTTGCTGTGGAAGACAAGTTGGGAGAAAGTGTGGCAGCTGATGTCCTGATGAAGTTGGGACAGGATTGTTAATTTGGAGATGTATACAGTATCTTTACAAAGTATATTTTCATAATTTTGTTCGACCAGTTATATTCCCTAATTATATGGTAAATATCAGAACCTCATTATTAGAGAGAAATGTGATAGTGAGGGGGTCTATGTGCTCCATTTTAAGAAATACAAACTGCAAAACTTACAAAATAGATATATCATAGCGTAATTATCCATTGGATTGTTGGACTAACCAAAGAATTTTCAAATAGCAGCTCCTCTGGTGCAAAGATGATTGACTGTCAGAGAAATCAGGTGGGGGTAAGGAAATAAAATTGAAGAGAGAAGGAAAGAAGATACCTCTTAAGATATGTTAATAGGAAAATAAGAAGGTCAGTGTGATATAGTGATATAGGACCCAGAATTAAACCTCCATATGCCTCAGTTTAATAGCACCTGGGTCCCAAGATTGTTGTGAAGATCAAATAAGATAAGATTTGTAAAGTGTTTAGCAGTGTAAATCCTACACATAATAAATGGCACATAATAAATCCTAGAGAAATGTTAGAAGACTCTTTAAAACTTGGCGGTATTATGTTAGGTAAGTCATTTAACTCTTTCCTTCATTTATAAATTGAGAGGGTCAGACAAAATGATGTATAAAGACACTCCTATCATCTCTAGATGCTTTTTTATTTTTTTGAAATCAAATTTTAGGGACAATGAGGCACGTTTGGAGTCAGAATAATTTCTCAATCTTAATAATTACAAATCTTATTTGTAAACTCTGACCTTCCTGAGGAGTCAGGGATGGCATGACACCTGTGTTCTAAAACAAAAGAAAGCGGGGGATGTAATGGGCTGAGGCTCGAGTTGATACCCTGAGGTCCCAAGCACGTGAGGCTAAATAGTAATTGAGCCATACTCTATTAATATATATGCTTGGAGAAAAAATGGCCCCGCCCACTCTTTGTGCAAGTTCCGATGTGTTGTATAGGAAATGACGTTTTTGGTGGGTGGAGGCAAGGGAGTGGGAAGGGAAGCGGAAGGAGAGACTGCTGGCTGGCGTCTTGACACAGCTGCTCGCTTTGCCATTGCAACGGCCTTTCATCTCTAATCCCCCTTTGCTAGCTGGCTTCCTGTCGCAGCTGCCCATATTGCTACCACAATCCTCCCTCCCTTCTATTGAGAATAAAGATTGAAGATTTTTCCCTTAACCTGAATTCCTGACTCCGGCTGATTTTAAATACGCGGTCATCACATAAACAAACATTCACACTAGAGGTGGTAGCATGATCTAGAGGACAGAGAAGTGATATCTGTGAATTAAGAAGAAAATCTGTTCAAATCTTGTTTTTAATACATACTGTTTGACTTTAGATAGGTCCCCCCATCTCCATATTTTTGCCCTGATGTTCTACATATCTGGAATGGATTTCTTCCTTATCGCTAACTCATAATATGAAATGTGAAAAAAATTTCAAGAGGGGAGGTTACTAGCAATTTAGTGCATCAGAATAGATCTCATGCAAATGACTACCTGAATCCTTAAGGAAAATAGAGACTTAAAAAAAATTATGTTACTTTGGCATGGCTTATTTTTGATCGACCAACTGTGGGACCTCAATAATTTCAATTATCTAAGTATTCTAGAATTCTGCCAGGAGCAATTAAACTTCCTAGCCCAGTAATTCTCCAACTTTTGTTTTCAGTATCTTTATCCATTAAAAATTATTGAGGATCTCTTCAAAGAGTTTTTGTTTATCTGGATTATATTTATAGACATTTACCATATTGGAAATAAAAATTATTTTTGAATTTGTAGACCCTCTAAAAGGGTTTCAGAGATCCCCAGGATTCTCTAGATCATATGTTGAGAACCACTAAAAACCTATCTTCTTCCTATTTTTGAAAGCTGAGACAGTATATGCTTATTTGTGGTCCTACAGTAACTTTTCCAGTCTCTATGACTTTTCAAAAGTCATTGACAACAGGGATCCTCAATCTTATTAAAAAAGCTTTTTTTTCCCCAGAAACTGGGAATATATTTAATAAGGGACTAATGATTTAAATTACTTCAGTACAATGTGTCCTTTTACTTATTATCTCCTCACCTATCTTGGGTTTCAATTTCCTGTGAGTCATTTTTGCTGTAGAAAGAATATATTCTACTCTGAAGATAATTTATTGATAGAGAAATATTTTAACATGGTGATGGGTCCGTGATGTTATTCATATGAGTATTCCTCACAAAAATAATCGCAACTCATCCATAATTTTTCGTTTGTGATTTCCTAAAACATAAATGGTGCCATTTCATTATCCTGCTCACTAAATTCATTTGGTTTCCTATTACTTGTAGTATCAAACACAGCTAAGTTCCTATTAGTATGAAAATCACTGTAAAGTGATCAATTTATTAAAATCTATACTATTTGAAGTATAATTATATGTAAAATATGATATTTGGTTTCAGTCCAGTGGTAATTAGAGCCATCATTTATACTAATTAACAATTAGCTATGCAAACTTCTCTGGCATTTGGTTCCCACTTACCTTTATGGGCATTTCACACATTGCTCCCCTTTTTATACATTCTATGGTTCAACCAAACTGACATCTTTGTTGTCTTTTATAGATAATAATATATAACTATATTTCTTTTCACTGGCTCTCTCTTACTCATCACTGGGCTGCCCTTCCTCTTCCTAAAATCCTTAGTTTTCTTCAATTTTTCATTCAGCCATTTTTGAGTTGTGTCATACTCTTTTTTAAAATAACTTTTTATTGATAGAATCCATGCCAGGGTAATTTTGTACAGCATTATCCTTTGCATTCACTTCTGTTCCGATTTTTCCCCTCCCTCCCTCCATCCCCTCCCCCAGATGGCAAGCAGTCCTTTACATGTTGAATAGGTTACAGTATATCCTAGATACAATACATGTGTGCAGAACTGAACAGTTTTCTTGTTGCACAGGGAGAATTGAATTCAGAAGGTATAAATAACCCGGGAAGAAAAACAAAAATGCAAGCAGTTTATATTCATTTCCCAGTGTTCTTTCTTTGGGTGTAGCTGCTTCTGTCCATCTTTGATCAATTGAAACTGAATTAGCTCTCTTTATTAAAGAGATCCACTTCCATCAGAATACATCCTCAAACAGTATCATTATTGAGGTATATAATGATCTCCTGGTTCTGCTCATTTCACTTAGCATCAGTTCATGTAAGTCTCTCCAAGCCTCTCTGTAGTCATCCTGCTGGTCATTCCTTACAGAACAATAATATTCCATAACATTCATATACCATAATTTACCCAGTCATTCTCCAATTGATGGGCATCCATTCATTTTCCAGTTTCTAGCCACTACAAACAGGGCTGCTACAAACATTTTGGCACATACAGGTCCCTTTCCCTTCTTTAGTATTTCTTTGGAATATAAGCCCAATAGAAACACTGCTGGATCAAAGGGTATGCACAATTTGATAATTTTTTGGGCATAATTCCAGATTGCTCTCCAGAATGGCTGGATGTGTTCACAATTCCACCAACAATGTATCAGTGTCCCTGTTTTCCCACATCCCCTCCAACATTCCACATTATCTTTCCCTGTCACTCTAGCCAATCTGACAGGTGTGTAGTGATATCTCAGAGTTGTCTTAATTTGCATTTCTCTGATTAATAATGATTTGGAGCATATTTTCATATGTCTATAAATAGTTTCAATTTCTTTGCCTGAGAATTGTCTGTTCATATCCTTTGACCATTTATCAATTGGAGAATGGTTTGATTTCTTATAAATTAAAGTCAATTCTCTATATATTTTGGAAATGAGGCCTTTATCAGAACCTTTGATTGTAAAAATGTTTTCCCCGTTTAATGTTTCCCTTCTAATCTTGTCTGCATTTAGTTTGTACCAAAACTTTTCAATTTGATATAATCAAAATTTTCTATTTTGTGGTCAATAGTGATCTCTAGTTCTTCTTTGGTCATAAATTCCTTCCTCTTCCACAGGTCTGAGAGGTAAACTATCCTATGCTCTTCCAATTTATTTATAATCTCATTCGTTATGCCTAGGTCATGAACCCATTTTGACCTTCTCTTGGTGTACGGTGTTAAGTGTGGGTCAATGCCTAGTTTCTGCCATACTGATTTCCAATTTTCCCAGAAATTTTTGTCAAATAATGCATTCTTATCCCAGAAACTGGGGTCTTTGGGTTTGTCAAATACTATATTATTAAAGTTATTGGCTGTTTTGTCCTTTGAACCTAACCTATTCCATTGATCAACTAGTCTATTTCTTAGCCAATACCAGATGGTTTTAGTAACTGCTGCTTTATAATATAATTTTAGATCTGGTACAGCTAGGCCAGATCTTCATTTGATTTTTTTTTTTCATTAATTCCCTTGAAATTCTTGACCTTTTGTTTTTCCATATGAACTTTGTTGTTATTTTTTCTAGTTCATCAAAGTAGTTTTTTGGGAGTCTGATTGGTATAGTGCTAAATAAATAGATTAATTTAGGTAGTATTGTCATCTTTATTATATTTGCTTGCCCAATACAAGAGCATTTAATATTTTTCCAGTTGGTTAGATCAGACTTAATGTGTGCGGAAAGTGTTTTGTAGTTTTGCTCATAAAGTTTCTGATTTTCCCTTGGCAGATAGATTCCGAAATATTTTATACAATCAGTAGTTACTTTAAATGGAATTTCTTTCTGTAACTCTAACTGTTGGGTTTTGTTAATGATATATAAGAATGCTGATGACTTATGTGGGTTTATTTTGTATCCTGCAACTTTGCTGAAGGTGTGGATTGTTTCTAATAACTTTTTGGTAGAGTCTCTGGGGTTCTCTAAGTATACCATCATATCATCAGCAAAGAGTGATAATTTGGTTTCCTCATTGCCTATTCTTATTCCTTTAATCTCTTTCTCAACTCTTATTGCCAAAGCTAGCATTTCTAATACAATATTAAATAGTAACAGTGATAGTGGGCAACCTTGTTTCACTCCTGATCTTATTGGGAATGGTTGCAGTTTGTCCCTGTTACATATGATGCTTACTGCTGGTTTTAAATAGATGCTACTGATTATTTTAAGGAAAAGTCCATTTATTCCTATACTCTCAAGAGTTTTTAATAGGAATGGATGTTGGATTTTATCAAATGCTTTTTCTGCATCTATTGAGATGATCATATGGTTTTTGTTAATTTAATTATTAATATGGCCAATTATACTGATAGTTTTCCTAATATTGAACCAGCCCTGCATTCTGGTATAAATCCTACTTGATCGTGGTGTATTATCCTGGGGATGATTTTCTGTAGTCTTTTTGCTAATATCTTATTTAAGATTTTAGCATCAATATTCATTAGGGAGATTGGCCTATAATTTTCTTTCTCTACCTGGTTTAGGTATCAGTACCATGTCTGTGTCATAAAAGGAATTTGGTAGGACTCCTTCATTTCCTATTTTTTCAAATAGTTTATAAAGCATTGGGGCTAATTGTTCTTTGAATGTTTGGTAGAATTCACTTGTAAATCCATCTGGTCCCGGGGATTTTTTTTTTTAGGGAGTTGATTAATAGCTTGTTCTATTTCTTTTTCTGAAACGGGACTATTGAAGCAATTTACTTCTTCCTCTGATAATCTGGGAAGCCTATATTTTTGGAGGTAGTCATCCATTTCGCTTAGGTTATCAAATTTATTGGCATAAAGTTGGGCAAAGTAACCCCTTATTATTTCTTTAATTTCCTCTTCATTGGTAGAAAGTTCTCCTTTTTCATTTTAAAGAATGCTAATTTGATTTCCCTCTCTCCTTTTTCTAATCAGATTTACCAAAGGTTTATCAATTTTATTGGTTTTTTTCGTAAAACTAACTCTTAGTTTTATTTATTAGTTCAATAGTTTTTTTACTTTCTATATTATTAATTTCTCCTTTTAATTTTAGAATTTCAAGTTTAGTAATTGATTGCGGGTTTTTAATTTGGTCTTTTTCTAACTTTTTAAGTTTCAGGCCCAATTCATTGATCTTCTCTTTTCCTATTTTATTCAAGTAAGCCTCTAAGGTTATAAAATTTCCCCTTATTATTGCTTTGACTGCATCCTATAAATTTTGATATGATGTCTCATCATTGTCATTATCTTGAGTGAAATTATTAATTGTATCTATTGTTTCACCCAATCATTCTTTAAGATGCGATTATTTAGTTTCCAATTACTTTTTGGTCTATTTACACCTAACTTTTTGTTGAATGTAGTTTTTATTGCATTGTGATTTGAAAAGAAAGCATTTACTACTTCTGCCTTCCTGCATTTAATTTTGAGTTCTTTATGTCCTAATATATGGTCAATTTTTGTGTAGGTTCCATGAACTGCTGAGAAGAAAGTATACTCCTTTCTGTCACCATTCAGTTTTCTCCAGAGATCTATCATACCTAATTTTTCTAATATTCTATTGACCTCTTTAATTTCTTTCTTATTTGTTTTGTGATTTAATTTATCTAAATCTGAGAGTGCAAGATTGAGATCTCCCACTATTATAGTTTTGCTGTCTATTTCTTCTTGCAACTCTCTTAACTTCTCTTTAAGGAAGTTAAATGCTATACCACTTGGTGCATATATGTTTAATACTGATATTGCTTCATTGTTTATAGTATCCTTAAGCAAGATATAGTTTCTTCCTTATCTCTTTTAATTAGATCAATCTTTGCTTTTGCTTGATCTGAGATAAGGATGGCTACCCCTGCTTTTTTGACTTCACCTGAGGCATAATAGATTCTGCTCCAGCCTTTTACCTTTACTCTGTATGTATCTCCCTGTTTTAAATGTGTTTCCTGTAAACAACAGATTGTAGGGTTCTGACTTTTGATCCAGTCTGCTATCCGCCTCCTCTTTATGGGAGAATTCATCCCATTCACATTTACGGTTAAAATAACCAATTCTGTATTTCCTGCTATCCTAATATCCCTAGATTATACTTTTCTTTTTCTTGCCCTCTTTCCCTTCTTCCCTAGTATTAAACTTATAGGTCCCACTAATGTCGCGCAGCTCTCCCTCTTTAGTATCCCTTCCTTCTCCCTTTGAATCCTTTCCCCTTTCTTGTATCCTTCCCTTATTACTCTTTTTCCTTCTCCCTTTTCCTCTCCTACTTTTTAATGAAGTGAGAGAAGAATCTCTATAAAACAAATATGTAAATTGTTTCCTCTTTGAGCCAACTCTGATGAGAGTAGGATTCACACAATGTACCTCCCCCCTCTAAGTTCCCTATATATGATAGATTTCCTTTACCTCATTGTCACATGTAGTTTCCCTCTTTTTATCTCCCCTCTTCCCTTTTTTCCAACACTACCCCTTTCCATTTCTACTTCCCTTTTTTATGTTATATCGGTAAAATCAAATTATACATATAGTTTTTATGTATGTCCACAACAGAAATACAGTTCTCAAGAATTCTTTTTACCTTTTTCTACTTTTCTTGATTCCTGTTGTTGGAGATCAAATTTTTTGTTTAAGTCTGTTTTTTTCCTTAGAAACAGATGGAATTCCTCTATTTCATTAAATGTCCATCTTCTTCCATGGGAAAAAAATACTCAGCTTATCTGGGTAGTTTATTCTTGGCTGCATTCCAAGTTCTTTTACCTTTCAGAATATCTGATTCCAGGCCCTTCGATCCTTTAATGTTGAGGCAGCCAGATTTTGCGTGACCCTTATTGTGGCATCTCAGTATTTGAACTGTTTTTTCCTGGCTGCTTGTAAAATTTTTTCTTTAGTCTGAAAATTCTGAAGTTTGGCCGCAATATTCCTTTATTTTAGGGTCTTTTTCAGAAGGTGTTCGATGAATTCTTTCAATGCCTATTTTCCCTTCTGGTTCTATTACTTCTGGGCAGTTCTCTTTGATGATTTCCTGTAAAATAGCTAAAATAGGCTCTTTTTTTCATCATAATTTTCTAGTAGTCCATGATCCTCAGGTTATCTCTCCTAGATCTATTTTCCACATCTGTTGTTTTTCCAAGTAAATATTTGACATTTTTTTCCAATCTTTCATTTTTTTTTGGTTTTGTTTGATTGATTCTTGATGTCTCAATGAATCAGTCATTTCTATTTGTTCAGTTCTGATTTTTAGTGAGTTATTTTCTTCATTAGCTTTTTTTTAACTTCTTTTTGTATATGTCCAATTGAGTTGTTTTGCTCTATGGAATTTTTTTCCATTTCACTAATTTTTTTTTTTTTTAGTGAATTATTTTCTTTTTCCAATTTGCAAATTCTGTTTCCCTGTACTTCTTGGGAGTTTTTTACCTTTTCCAATTCACATTTCAGGAAGTTGTTTTCTTTTTCCACTTTATCAAATTTTTCTTTTAATGAGTTATATGCCTTTTCTGTACTTTCTTGCCTAGCTTCTCTTTCCTTTCCCCATTTTTCTTTTATCTGGAGACTGTCTGCTATTTGTCTCTTCAGGATTGAAAAGCTGTTCTATTTCTGTATAGAAACTATCAATCGTTCTTTTGATTTTTTTACACATTTTGTTAAAGCCTGTAAGGTCTGCCTTCAGATCCAGGAGGTTATCAGCTTCCTCTGCAGAGCAGTGAAAGGTATATGGACGGGTAGCTGTCCTGCCAACCGGCTACAAAAAGCAGCGAGGTACTGGAGTGCTCTGGGAAAGAGTTCCCCACCCGAAAGTAACTCAGGTCTGCAGGGCCGGGCTGGGAAAGTGCCCTTCAAAGAACCCCAGCTGTGTGAGATAACGACTGCCCTGGGGTAGACGCTGAGCAGTGAGAGTTTCACTTCCCTGGGTAGATGCTGAGCAGTGAGAGTTTCACTTCCCAAGCCAAAGCCTGCCCTGGGGCTATGGGTATTAGCAGCTGAGCAGTGAATGGATTTGCAGGGACCAGAAGTGTCTGCCCTGGAAGCACAGTCAGTTGGGGAGGTTCTATTGCCCCAGGCTGAGCCCCCCACTCTGCAGATTAGAGGCTGCCCAGGCTGTGCCACCCTGCCGTGCAGATTAGTAACTGTCCCCACAAAAGCCCCGAACTGCAGGATGTGGCCGCAGGGCTGCAGTAAAGTCTGTCTGAGTCATTTCCGGGTTTGAGGGGTTATAGTCAGATCTCGTTAGGTTCTGGCGTTTTTTAGAGGACTCTCTGTTTTAGACTTTAATTTCTCTGCCAGTTTACTGCTTTGTAATCAAGGCAGAGCAGTTAGCCTATAGCAGAGTGGTCCCTATAACTTCTCTAGCCACAGAGATCACCCCCGCCCCTGGTCTGCTCAGGATGCTAGCCTCTCGCTGCCTGTGCTAGTCTGTTCTGGCCCCTCAGGACAAACCTTTCCTGGCGAGCTTCCGGATGGACTATGGCTGGTAAATTGTAGTGCTTCTAATCTTCATGAATTTAAGCAGTGAAGAGCTATTTTTGAGGCTGGATTAAATAGTTGGTTATGAGGGTAATGAGAGGAGCTTAGAGAGTCATGTGTGCCTTCTCTGCCATCTTGGCTCCCTGTGTCATACTCTTTATGAAAGATACTGATTTGCCATTTCCTTCTCTAGCTCTTTTACAGATGTGGAAACTAAGGAAAAATAGTGTTAAATGACTTTCACAAGGTCTCACAGTTAATGTCTTTGGTTGGATTTGAATTCATGAAAAGTAGTTTTCCTCATGCCTGACTCCAGGCCAATGAATCTATATACCATTTTACTTTGCTCCCTATTTCCTTCAAATCTTATATTAAATGCTATCTTCTTACTGAAATCTTTCTTGGTCACCTAGCTGCTAGTGCTGTTCTCCTCAATTAACTTGTATTTCTTTTGCATATGCTTATGAAAAGTATATTGCCCTCATAAACACTGCTCTATTCAAATGAAGCAGTTTGTGATGAAAGGGACAGAAAAAGTATTTTTATGTAAAAGAAAATAGTTATGTCAACTGTCAAATGCTACTGTTATTATAGATGAACATTTTGATGCATAAAACAAGTAGGAAAAGAACTTTGTTTTAGTAAAAATCTTACGTACACACATTTTTCAGATGGGATTTGAACAGCTTTGGACAGAAAATGAACCATGATGTAAAAATAAAGATTTAATCACTTTGACCATTGAGAAAGAAGTATCACTTGGATGTGAGCAATTTGATGATTTAAAGGGAGGGGCAGAGAAAGAACTTTTATTTATTAGAAACTGAAAATAATGACTAGAAGGAAACACAGTTGAATAATATCAAATGGATTGGAGGATTCTGAAAGAATTTGTAGCTGTAGGAGTTTATGGCACTTCAGTTCATTAGCATGTAACTATGACTTAAGAGAGTAAAACAAACAAAAAAAGACAAACAAACATTTGGAGATTAAAGTGTGATTTAAAAAGTACTATTCATTTCATACAACAAACTTGAAAAGTTATTACCTCTTAAATGATAAATGAGTCACATCAAGTTAAAAAGTCCTCATTTCAGTCACCAAATAACCACTGAACTTGACATAGGAACCAGAGGGGAAGAATTGAAAACTGAAAAACAGTTCTATTGGATCTGTGGCAACTAGAAGCAGTTCACAGAAAGCATCACCTAAGGAACTTCTGATTGATGAGAGAGAAAATTCGCCTTACTGGACAAAAGCTTCAGTGACAGCTATTTCCCTAAAGCTTAGGCTAATTGCTTAAGCATTACTTAAGGTTGGATAGAGGTGAAGATTCCCATAAAGACTATGCTAAATCTCTAGAAAGAGAAGGGGAAAAAAAGAAGAAGATTTGCAGTGACTTTGTATCCAGGTGAGCTAGACAGATTTGTTTGCTTAAGAATCAACTTAAATTGAATTGTGATGAATTGTTTTGTTTGGACGATGCAACATGTGGGTGAGTGAATAAAACTAGCTGGTCTGGTTAGTATAGCCTAGAGAAAATCAGTCAAACTACTCTGAGATTCTGTGGCTCAAAAGGAATTGCTATTCACATGATGAGGTAATGCTTTCCAAATGTCCTTTTATAAGGCAATTCTAAGTTGAAAGAGCTTATAAACGCTAAATTAGAATATTAAAGAGAAGAGGATTTGCCCAGCTGAAGTTTGGTATGGACCAACAGATGAACACTGAATAGAGAAGCAGTTCCACATGATGCAGATATTCCTAAATGGATTAATAACAGCTAAGCCTGCAAGTCCAGAATTGTGCTTTACTCCAAGTTTATGGGTCCCCTCCCCCCAAGCTTCCTTTTCAAGTTTTTGTAAATATACAACTATACTTCTCTCTATTCCCCCAGATGCTGAATATTTTATGGAGCAGGATGCTTTTATGTGTGGATTTTTATATATTTTATTGTTTTGATATGTGATTATGATTTTTTTTGCTTTATTATGAAACAAATGGTTATGTTCAGGTTCTAAAAGTATTATTGTGATTGGCTGATTTATGTAAATAGAAGTATAGTTTGAGGATTCAAGAGCTAGAGGGGTGAGTGGGAACAGCATATTTCCCCTTAGTAGAGTTACCAGTAGAACCTTTGAGAGAATTTGAGTGTAATATATGACAGTGGCCTATTTCTAAGAGAAGGCTGGAGGTAATGAGCCATTCCAGAGAGAGAGAGAGTAGATGTCCACATGTCCATTGCAAACTTTGACAATGTGTGGTATCTCATGTCACCAAAAACATCAGACTGTTATATTCATCATTTATGGAAGTGATGACAACACTAATGGTTTTAAATATGGTGCTTGTTGATTGGTTGATTGAGTCTTAAACATTTCCTCACAGAAATTAATCCAATGTCCTTCAGATTTTTTTTCTAGGTGATAACAATTATATGTAGTGCTTTACATAGATTGCCATTTTATCTTTACAGCAATCCTATAAAGTAAATGCTATGGTTATCTACATTTTACAGATATAGAAACTGAGGCTAAGTGAAATTAAGTAATCTGGCCAAGATTGTATAGCTGAGAAGTGCCAAAGCAGGTCTTGAGTTGGAATTTTTTCTGATCCCCAGTTTAGCATTCTATCCACTATGTTATACTATTTCCCTAGGTAAAGGAAATAAAAGCAAAAAGTAGAGGAATGGCTTATTTTTGTACTTTTTTACTATTCAATCTATTCCAAAGAGTGTGATTTTCCTCTCTCCTCCCTTCCCCAAACAGCTAAGGAAGTCATTTTGCAGTCAAGCATTCATAACAAGCTTTAGTTTATTCTGATTTAGCATTCTTGACATAATTCCTGTAAAACTATGCCACTTTTTTGGTACTTCTTGTTAGCTCTCTGTAAGATCCAAAGATTTTATTTTTTTAAGAATCCAAATTGGATGATAAATTTCAAACTATAACTAACTATAAACTCTAAATTTTTAAATAACTCACTTTTTTCTTCCTAATTGGAATCATTTATGGTTATGTCATTAGAGTTTCATTGTTTATAGTAGTCTATTCCTTTAAAAAAATTTAAAATTTATATCACTTTCATTTCCAAATTTATTTTCTCCTCTCCTACTCCTCAAATCATCTCTTTAAAAAAGGATACAAAAAAATCAGTTATAAGAAACTAATTAAGTCAGCCAAGTGTGATTATATGTAATGTACCATATCCATAGTTCCTCCACCTAAAAAAAGAGAGATAATTTCCTCATCTCTTCTTTCAGTACAAGCTTGGTGATTATAACCTTGCATTTAATTTCCCCTTGGTATTGTTATTATACTTTCCATTTGCATTATTTTTCTGATTCAGCTTCTTTCTCTTAGAATCATCTCATATATTCTCATGCTTCTTCAGATTCACCATTTCTTATGGTACAGTATAAACATTCATACATCACATTTTCTTTGGTCATCCCTCTCTCCATCATTCCCTTCTTCTTGAGCTTCTTGTAGACTATTAGATCATGAAATTCTACTTATCCTTTATCTGAGTTCTTGAAATTTTTCCTTCTTTATTTTTCACGAACTCTAATGTGACAAAGTCATATCCTTCCCAGCTTCCTATCATTTCTTTTATGGCATATGGTGCTTATATTTTCATTTAACTTTTCATATGTCTATGTCTTGACTTCTAATTAGACTATAAATGTCACACCCTTTTGTAAATGAGCTAAAGTGTACAGATTGTGTAGGATGGGAAGAAGCAGGGCCTATGGGAGGAAGAAGGGAATGGAAGAAAGGAATATGCAAATATAAAGTTAAAAGGCCAAGCCAGCTAGGTATCAGGGCATTTTAATAGTAGCCTAGTCCAAAGGATTGAGAAGAGGGAATAAGCATTTATTATGTACATACTATAGTCGAAACACTTTGCAAGTATTATCTTATTTGTTATTTTCATCTTACAGATGAGGAAACTGAAGCAGAAGGAAATTACATGACTTGTCAGAGGCCATAGAGCCAATAAGGCTCTGAGATTGGATATCAACTCAAGTCTTTAAGTCATGTACTTTAAGCTCAGTATCTTATTCATTGCATCACCTAGATATCTAGAAGGAGGTGACTATAAGTGAAGAATCAGACTGGGAGGTCAGTTCCAATCCTGGGCAAAATATAGACACAGTGCTGAACATCTGTTAGATTCAAAGAAGCTTTAGAGCTTCAATCTCTTTATGGAGACTGGGTATATTTCGTGGTACTGCCTTAAGCTGACATATATTGAATAATTAGTTAAGGTCTTCTGTGACTTCTGACTCTGCCATACCATAAAAACCGTAAGCCTTTTTTTTGGTTTTTGGTTTTGGACCATAAGCCTTTTGAAGTCAGAATCTGTGCATCTTTTTTCTTTCCCTTGCATCAGGTATGCACTTAGAGAGAATTCAATAAATTTATATTGAAAGAAGCAGAAAAATCCCAAGTACTGAACATCAGTGGGATGCATATCAGGTCTAATACACACCTTTCAGTTCTTCCTTGTATGCAATTATGTGCTTTGTTGATAGTAGGTTACTGAGAGAGAAAGTAAAAAGTGTCAATTTTCTCAGTTTATGCAGAAACCTGAGTCTGTTAGGCACTGGGGATGCTAGAAACTCAGAGATTCATTATGCTACTTTTGCTAGAAGTCTATTTCTGAAAAATTTGGTAGGAAATATCATTTAGGGTATAACTGTCAATCTCCTAGTATGTGAGGTGATTGCTTTAATGTATGAAAAGTTGTCCAATTTGATTTTTCTGTCTTTATTTTTTCCCCTCTGTTAGCCCTAATTTCATTTTAGTTTGGAAGATTGACAGCCCTTTCATTCGTTGATGAGTAATGTCAATCCATTTCTTCTTTGCCTAAGAAGTTTTTAAAGTTCCTCAGTCTTTCCTCTTACTCTATATGCTAAGTGACCAAAGAGGCACCAAAAAAAATCATTCTTTTTTTTTTTTTAACCACAGAATTGCTTGAATGAAATATGTGCAATCATGCATTTTCCCCTAGCAAGTTGAAAGGTCTAATTTTAGTTGGATAATATATTCACATTTTTATGGCAGATTCTCCCAGAGAGTGTTGTTTTGGCCAGAGGAATGTTTTATAAAATAAACTTTTGATTTATTTTGTTTTAAGATGTTTTGTGGACTGAGGAATGAGTTTGAGTCTATTTTTATGACTGAGGAACTTGAGAGGAATGCTTTCTAGCACATGCGTGAAAATCAGAAAAACTTAGGCTAATGATTATATGAGTATAGATCCAGAATTGGAAAATACACTCAAATGCCATTTATTCCAATTCTTTTCCTTTTCACTTCCCACGTTACATGTGAAATAATTTAGGAGCAAGAAATTTGTGTCATGAAGGTAAAGATGGCTTTTGTCGTTGTTCAGTTGTTTCTGTCATATCCAACTCTTTGTGATCTCATTTGGGATATTCTTGGCAAACAAACTGAAGTGGTTTGTTATTTCCTTCTCTAGCTCATTTTACAGATAAGGAAATGAGCTTTCATCTTCCTGACTTGCCCTCCTGGCCTCTATTCACTTAGATTTTGCCACTTAGACTATGCCACTTACATAACCCTTCCTGACTCCATATAAAATATATACATACATATATATATATATATATATATATATATATATACACACACACGTGTGTGTGTGTGTGTGTGTGTGTGTGTGTGTGTGTGTGTGTGTCAGTCTGGACTGCTACAACCTAGTCCTAATTTACAAATGGTAGTGCTGAGTAAATCATTGTTTGCAACCTGGGCTATGGAGAATATTAATGGCTGAGTCAAGATTTCTGATAGTCTTTTATATTTCCTGGCCCTTTAAAATTTATTTCTATATAATATGCTTCTGAGACTTGAGATCTGTTTTGGCTACGACCAAATGACTGAAATAGCAACAGATTATTTCACAAACCTTTTGTGGCTGAGGAACACCAAGTCCTCATACATTAAGATCTAATTAATTTAGATCCTACCAACTGGGAATTTGTTACAGATAAGTCTGGCATGAAATTTACCTTTCCTTAACAAAATTTTTATTTAGAGATTTTGGAAATTAGTAGCATTTGAAAAATTGCAAAAGGACTGTTTTAAGTACTTGTGAGAAATATTTTTTTTCAAGAATAGTCAAGTACATTAGAAACACTATTTACATATAATTAAAACACTAACTATAAAGCATTTTTACTTATTCATTAAACTGTTTTCCAGGGGACTTTAGCTAGATAATTTTTTCACAGAAACAAAAGATTTCAGAGCTTTAAGATATCTTCTTTATTGCTTCTTTTAATGGATGAGAACATTGAGGTTCAATGAGATTGAGGAGAATGCTAACCAATGGCTATTGTATGGCTACATCTGAATTTCTCAATTCATTTTACTACAAAATACTATTTCCTTCGCTAACCATATATTTGAAAAATAAGATAACAAAGCCAAGAAGATAAAGAGTGGATATTCAAGTCAGAAATTCTACTTGTTCAAATCCTGCTTTTGACACTATACAGAGATTGTGTTGTTTTGGTCATGCCATTTCTTTGTGACCCTTTTTTGAGATTTTCTTGACAGAAATACAGGAGTGATCTGTCATTTTCTTTTCCAGCTCTTTTTACAGATGAAGAAATGCAGGAACACAGTTAAATGACTTGCCAAGGGTCACATAAAATTAGTAAGTTCTGGTTTTGAACTTGCGATTTCTTGACTCAATGTAATGCCTTTGATTATTTCTTCTAATTAGGTATATTTTTGCTTTTGCTTTGTCTGAGATCATAACTGCTTGTTATTAAGCTTTATAGTCATATCTGACTCTGTGCCCAATGGACTCTGTCTATATGGTTCTATTTCCAAAGACACTGGAGTGGTTTGCCATTTCCTTCTCTAGTATGTTCCCATTTTACAAATGAAGAATTGAAACAAATAGAGTTAAATGACTTGCACAGCATCACATAGCTAGTTAAGTATATGAGACCAGATTCAAATTTGGATTTTCTTGATTTTAGGTCTGAAGCTATATTCTCTGTATCACTTAGTCTCCCCTATCTATTCATGAGTAAATCACTTAAATTCTTGATGCTTCAGTCAACTTTTCAAAATAATAAAAGTTATAAGCAGCTGGTTCATTATGAATACCTTGATAAAGTCACAAGTCTTGAGTTTAAAAAATGTATTTGGAAGGAATTTTAATTTTAATTATAAGTATAATATTTAATTTAACATGACAAATATTTAATAATCTCTTTTTGAGTGAAGAGTAATATGAGCACTAGAAATGAATCCAAAGGCTCTAGCTTTGAATCCTGATTCTTCTACTTATCAGTTGTATGCTCAAGGGCAAATTATACGAGTATTTTCTACTCCAGGGCTCCTTCAGAGTTCAGAGTTAAGGGTCACTTCAAATCTACATTTAAGGTGGGCTGAGCCATTTCTTTATTTCCCACCAGTCTTTACTTCTTTGAACTTAGTGCTCCACACCCCTCCAATACTGATTGATTGATTTAAATACTTTATAACTCAGACTCCCTACTTGGATCATTTTCTACTGGGAAAGATTCCTTGAAAACAATGGATCCATAAGAAATGTTTTTTTTTTTTTTTTAAATTGAAGTAGCACAGTGAAGTGGGATGAGTTGTACTATATGCTCTATAAAGTTTTTTCTAAATTTTTCCCTTTTGAAATTTGATCTCGCTATTTTGCCCAGCTGGAATTATAAAAAAAATCATTGGTTTGATGTTCTCTGCTGACTGGTACCATGGGAGTTTTGACCTGCTCTGCTTTTGACGTTGAATAAAGCAGTTAAACCTCAGACAGTCTGGTGGCTGAAACCAACACTGCTTGCCCTCCCTAGCTCTTGGTGGACTTATTGTATTAATGCCAAAATTAGTCTAGCATATTGCAGCTCAGGATCCATGAACTCAAAGAGATCAACCATCTTTAGCTTCCCTTATAGCAAGAACTATAAACTTGAGTCACCATACCCAGCCCAGTTCTAAATCTTTCACTTTCTTTTCATCTGGTCTAAGTACCAGAAGTTACACACATGCACACAAACAGACACACACAGGTGTATATATACATAAACATTATTATATTTATATTAAGACATGGTTCTTACCCACACAGAGATCTTTAAAAAAATACAATATAGAATAATATTTTCTTTAAAAAATCAAACAAATGAGCTGTAACTGTACTTCAACTTTACTTGGGGTTTTGTGCTTACTTATAGGAGAAGAGGACAAATATGTTTTTCTATTCTTACCTAGCTGTATACTTTTTCTGTGTGGATCAGCAAGTAAATTCATTTGAGAGGTCAGGTCTATGTGACCAAAACTTAGTTTTTCTCCTTATCAACAAATTTTCTCAGGATTTTGGAGTAGTTAAATGTTTTACTGCAAACCAACAAACAAAACTGGAACCAAGTTCAAAGTATTGAAGCAGTTCAGGTAAATGGCAGGAACAAGTTATAGTTTCTATTTGTTTCATCCATTACTTAAGCACCAAAAAGGCTTTTCCATTATATTTTTTATTATAACTTTTTATTGACAGAACATATGCCTGGGTAATGTTTTACAACATTATCCCTTGCACTCACTTCTATTCTGACTTTTCCCTTCTCTCCCTCCACTACCTTCCCTAAATGGTAGGCAGTCTTATACATATTAAATATATTATAGTATATCCTAGATACAATATATGTGTGCAGAACTGTGCAGTTCTCTTGTTGCACAAGAAGAATTGGATTTAGAAGGTAAAAATAACCTGGGAAGAAAAACAAAAAATGCAAACAGTTCACACTCATTCCCAGTATTCCTTCTCTTGGTGTTGCTGATTCTGTCCATCATTGAACAATTGGAACTGAATTAGATCTTCTCTTTGTCGAAGGCATCCACTTCCATCAGAATACATCCTCATACAGTATTGTTGTTGAAGTATATAATGATCTCCTGGTCCTGTTCATTTCATTTAGCATCAGTTCATGTAAGTCTCTCCAATCCTCTCTGTATTCATCCTGCTGGTTATTTCTTACAGAACAATAATATTCCATAACATTCATATACACAATTTACTCAACCATTCTCCAATTGATGGGCATCCATTCATTTTCCAGTTTCTAGCCACTACAAACAGGGCTGCCACAAACATTTTGGCACATACAGGTCCCTTTCCCTTTTTTAGTATCTCTTTGGGATATAACACTGCTGGATGAAAGGGATGCATAGTTTGATAACTTTTTGGGCATAATTCCAGATTGCTCTCCAGAATGGTTGGATTCCATCACTGTCCCAGTTTTCCTGCATCCCCTCCAACATTCATCATTATTTTTTCCTGTCATCTTAGCCAATCTGACAGGTGTGTAGTGATATCTTAGAGTTGTCTTAATTTGCATTTCTCTGATCAATAGTGATTTGGAACACTCTTTCATATAAGTAGAAATAGTTTCATCATCTGAAAATTGTCTGTTCTTATCCTTTGACCATTTGTCAATTAGAGAATGGTTTGATTTCTTATAAAGTAGAGTCACTTTTCTCTATATTTTGGAAATGAGGCCTTTATCAGAACCTTTAACTGTAAAAATGTTTTCCCAGTTTGTTGTTTCTCTTCTGATCTTGTTTGCAATAGTTTTGTTTGTACAAAGGCTTTTTAATTTGATATAATAAAAATTTTCTATTTTGTGATCAATAATGATCTCTAGTTCTTCTTTGGTCACAAATTTCTTCCTCCTCCACAAGTCTGAGAGGTAAACTATCCTATGTTCCTCTAATTTATTTATAATCTCCTTCTTTATGCCTAGATCATGGACCCATTTTGATCTTATCTTGGTGTATAGTGTTAAGTGTGGGTCCATACCTAATTTCTGCCTTACTAATTTCCAGTTTTCCCAGCAGTTTTTGTCAAATAATGAATTCTTATCCCCAAAGTTGGGATCTTTGGTTTTGTCAAACACTAGATTGCTATAGTTGACTATTCTGTGTTGTGAACCTAACCTTTTCCACTGATCAACTAATCTATTTCTTAGCCAAGACCAAATGGTTTTGGTGACTGCTTCTTTATAATAGAGTTTTAGATCTGGTACAGCTAGGCCACCTTCATTTGATTTTTTTTTCCCCATTAATTCCCTGAAATTCTTGATCTTTTGTTGTTCCATATGAATTTTGTTGTTTTTTTTTAGGTCATTAAAATATTTTCTTGAAAGTCTGATTGGTATAGCACTAAGTAAATAGATTAGTTTAGGGAGTATTGTCATCTTTATTATATTTGTAATGCAAACCACTCCAGGATTTTTGATTAAGAAAACTTAATATTCACAATATGGTGCATGGAGTCATGAAAAACTGGACACAACTTAATGAAAGTAGCCAATGGAGGACATAGTCCTTTTTGTCATTTCCCTATTTGTCATTTCCAGAAGTAAAGGTAATATTATTATTATTATTATCATTCACATGCAATTTATATATAAACATAATATTTAATCATGTGTTATACATTTATCAGCATATAATTATATATTACAAACAAGGTTTTATATAAGTATATTTAATATTATATATAGTTATGTTTAATAAGCATAGCATAGCCTACATATATTTTATATAAAACATGAATACAAATATACATATATTATATATAGTATGTATATATACACATATATGTATATGTATATATATATATGTGTATATATATATATATATATATATATATATATATATATATATATATATATTTACATGTTATATTCCCCTTGAGGGCAGAGAATATTTTTTCTTTTTTCTATTTACCTTAAATGCTTATCAAAGTGAGCTTCCACTTTTGAAGTTTTGAAGGAGCAAAAGGGAGAATCCATATCTGTCATTCATTTCTATTGGAAACTCCTGGTATGGAAACTTCTTCCACCTATTCTGATAGACAACTATTCTGTAATGTTTAAGAGAGTTAACTTTGGGCACTGAGAGGTTAAATGATTTTCTCTTGGTAATAAAGCCTATGTGTGGCAGAGGCAGGAGGATTATGTTTTTGTGACTCCAAAGCAAGTCCTGTTCATTATATCTTGTCTATCAGATAGCAAGCATTTAATAAATGTTTCTCTTCTGAGAAGCTATATTGATAAATGAAATAGCTGGGGAAGTCAATAATGAGAAAAACTACTAGAGACAAATACTCTTGCACCTCTTCTCCCCTAAATATTTTACCTCTCTTTGGATTCATATATTAAAGAGAACTTCCAGTGAGACAAACATGCATCTATTTTGAATGAGCATCTAATTTTGCTACATGCTTCATTTCAGAAAGTGTTTTAGAACTCAAAAATCATTCGTGTTCTCTCAATACTAAAATGTCACCCACATCTCATCAGATAAGAAACTTTTTATAAAGTAATAAAAATTCTCATTAGTGTTTCCTTTGTACCAAATTACTTTAACATTTGAGAAAAAATTTTCCTGTTTTCTAATGCATTGATCTTCACAAAGGTTGAAAGATTATAAAATATCTGATAAAGATATAGCTTTGACCCTCAAAATCCATGTAAGTAAAAGTGTAGTAACTATTTCAGAACCCTTAAATCTGTCCTACAATCGTATTTTCTTGACAGGATGAATTAAAGGTCTTTAGATGTTATGCTAGAGTAGGCAATATAATTATATCATAAGGATTCTAGGATTTTATATATCTAATTGGAGTAGTAAGATCAGACTGTAAGAATGTCTTTTTCTTATAGGGTATTGTGAAGATATGGATGCACTTGACAACATTTAGTTGAGAATTCATACATTTAATTATACACCCAACTCCGCTACCAATTTACTATATGAATTTTGGAAAAACATTGACTATCTTTATATCTTACTTTGTTCAACTATACTTTAGATGTGATATTTGTACAGAAAAGGAGTAGGGGGAATAGAAGGTAAGTAAAAATGGATCATAAAATCACAGAACTATAATTCTATGTTCTAGAGCTAGATGAATACATCACAAATCATCTAGTCCCATTGCCTTATTTTACAGATGAGGTAAATTAGGGCGAGGTTAATTGAGTAATTTTTCAAGGTCACTCTGGTATAGGCTTTGAATCCAAGTTTTCTGAAGCTAGGATTAGTGTTCTTTTTTCCTGTGTTTGTTTGTAGGTTACATATTTTGTCAGTCTGTCAGTAAGCATTTATTTAATTCCTACAATGTGTCAGAAATTGTGTTAAGTACTGGGGATACAAAGACAGGATAAAAATAATCCTGTCCTCAAGAGGCTCACAGTTTAATGAGAGACCTGCAAATAACTATGACAATCCATGTACAGAAAAAATTGGAAATAATCAACAGAAAGGCCTCCAATATGGAAAATCTTCTTGTAGAAAGGGAGATTTTAGCTGGGATTTGAAGGAAGTCTGGGAAACTAGAAAATAGAGATGAGGAGGAAGAATTTTTCAAACTACTTTTAAGTAACGAGTATAAGTGACACAATGGATAGAGTGAGCTTGGAGTTAGAAAAACTAGTGAACCTGGCTTTGTTTCAGACTTGCTATATGATCTTTGCAAAGTCATTTAACTCCTTGTTTATTTCAGCAGTGAATCTAAGACACTAAAATAGATGTTCTCTAAGCATCCTCTAGTGATAGAATTTCAAGTGTGAGGGCTATATTACTATTATTACCACTAGTGGTGGAAAAGGCAAGGTGCTACTATGGATAGAGTATTGGATTTGATATCAGAAAGACCAGAGTTCAAATCTTACTTCAAGACACTTACTAGCTATGTGACCTGGGGTAAATCATTTAATTTTGGTGTGCCAAATTTTTCTCATCTCCAAAATGGGGATAAGTTAAGGAGGTAACACAAGAAACGTGCTTTACAAATCTTAAAATGCTAATAAAATAATAGATTTTATTATTATCAGTAGTAGTAATGTAACTTCAATAGTATAGAGGTTCACATGAAAGGTATAATGTTTGGCTACAGTTAAAAGGGAAGGGTTTTTGGAGGAAGTGATGCATGAATATGGCAAAGAAAAATTAGTGTTTTAATAGAAATATGGTTTATATATTAATATATAGTATTTAATATAATATATATTTTAATGGAAATAGATATGAAAGAAATGAGAATTTCAAGTAGAGAGAATAATATAAGCAAAAGTATGGGAGCAAGAAAGATTGAGTGATGTTCAGGAAATTGTGAAATCTGATTTGCCTAGAGCATAGGTGGAAAATGAAAAATGACACTAGAAAAATAAGCTGGACCTGTACAGTTTTGAATATAAAACTGAGGAGTCTGTAATTTGCTAGGTAAACAACGAGGAATCACTGAAAGATTTTAAAAAGATGAAATTGTGCCTTGGAAGGATTAATAGACTATATTGGAGTGGCAAGAAACTGGAGGCAAGGATATAAGTTAAAAGACTGCTATAATAATCTAAGCATGAGGTTTTGAGAGTGGGAATTAGGCTGATGGAAGTATGAGTAGAAAGAAATGGAAGGGAAGAAAAGAGAAGGGATTAAACATTTATAGAGCACCAACTGTTCCAGTTGTATGGAAAGATCTCTTAGAGGAGGTGATTATAAAACTGGCAATGAAAGATTAAATAAAATTTGTTGGGGGTCATGGCCCCAACTCCTGAGTGGAACAGGCCTTATGTGACCAGCCCTGCCTGTCCACTTGAATAGCAAAGACTGTAAGTAATGAGGGGCAAGAGCTAGGGTGGTGTGACACTCTGCTTTAGACTGCAAGTCTTTTTATCATCTCGGTGCCTGCTTCTACTTCTTACATCATAGGTACTTCTTCAACATACTCCCCTCCAAGGTCCGGCACACCTCTCCTGGGAATTGCCATTTTGCTTCTTCAGGTGGGACCCCTTCCTCCCATCGCCATCTTGTTCACTCTTACAAGGCTACCCTCAGATTACCTGATCTGTGCCCTATGTGATATCCAAGGTTGGCAGGGATTGGCAAGTCCTCTTATAAGAATTTTAATAGAAAGATATGAAGAAAGAGGGAATTTCAGGTAGAGGTAATAATATGAGTGGAGATATGGTAACAAGGTCAAGATCTTTTACAAATATTTCATTTTATCAGAAAGACAGGAACATTTAGGTTAGATATTTTGAAGAAAGTAATGATAATATTGACTAGATATTGATTAGGCAGAAGAAAAAATAGAGGGAAATGAATATATCTGTGTTAAGTGGAGTTTTTGGCTCTGGATAATGGATGGTTGGTGGGACCAAAAGCAGGAGAAGACCTCCTAATAAGTCTGGTATTAAGGTTGTTGTGTTGGAAGTTCCAGAATCATGGAGGAAGACCTGTCAAACTTCAAATAAAAGGTGGGATTTCCTATCAATAATGAAGCACTCCTGTTTGGAGAAGACATGGGATTACATCAAGTCCTACATTACTGCACAATAGTCTCAATGAGATCCCATGGCTACTCACTCATAAAACAGATCTAGCAATCAATGCAGAAAAAAAACTAGTGATATGAAAAATGCATATTGTTCAGATTAGGACATTTAGTTAAATAAAAACCCTTTGAGTTAATCCATCAGTATGTCTTGTTTTGGGATATAGGCTCTACAGATAGACAGCAAAATTGACTTAGAATCAAACACGATAGTAGAAGAGCAGGCTGTTTTGAATTTGGGAAATCGCAGAGTAATTTCAGTGCTCCCAACCAGTTTTCTGGTACCTATATCCATCTTTTGAACATTAAAATTTCCCTAAGGATGTCATATTATTGTGAATCATACTATACTACAATCTTCATGGAATCTGAATTCTGAGTGACTCAAAAAGCAGTAGAGATACATCAGAGAGATTTAAGGAAGCTTCAGCATATATCCAAGTGTAAAAGAAATGGCAAAAAATTAAGGAAATGTGTGATCAGAAAAGAAGGTGGGCTGGTTATGTGCTAAAAATGATGGATAATAGATGGGCTGTTGTTAAAAGACCTATAGGAAGATATCTTATATTGGATACATTCTCTATCCATAACAGAAACCATAGAAACAAATGGACAAAAATTATATGGGATAATACATGGTTTGGAATTTGCAATTGGAGGAAGAAGTACTCACATCAATAAGTTTAGAATCAATGTAATATATTAAAATAATAAAATGCTATATAGCAACATATCATGGAACATTATGATTTTGTTACAAAATGCCAGGTAAAATGCCAGATAACCTATAAAACAATAGGAAGATCCATTGTGGCTGCAAATATGGCTGTAGCAAGATGCAAGTAGGCTGTAGCATTATTACAAATGTAGTATCATGGTTGAATGAATATTACAATGGTCTTACATATTCAGAAGGCCTGGTTCAAATTTTGGCTCAGCCAGGGGGCAGAGCCAAGATGATGGAGAAGGCAAATGTGACTTTTTAAGCTTCTCTCATACCATCACTACTAATTACTAAATTCAGCCTCAAAAATAGCGCTTGACTGGTAAAATTCATGAAGATTGGAAGTACAACAACTTACCAGCCGAATATAATCTGGAAGATCACCAGAATAACCTTTTCTGGTGATCTTCCAGATTATATTTGGCTGGTAAGTTTGTCCTGAGCTGTAGGAGCAGGCCAGTGCAAGCAGGGATAGAACCAGAGGCTTGCATCTGGAGCAGGGTAGGTGTGGTCTCTGTGGCTAGAAAATTTACAAGGAGGACTCTACCACAGGTTGGCTGCTCTGCTTTGAGTGCAAAGCTGTAGACCAGCAGATAAATTAAAGCCAAAAATATAGAGTACTCTAAAAAATGCCAGAACCTAACAGGACCTGGCCAGATCCACCCAAAATCAGAAGTAAGTGACTCAGCACAGACTGTGCAAACCCATTCTGTAGCGCAGCTTTCTCAGGGGCAGTCAGTCATAAATCTTCATGGCAGGGGGGCACAGCCTGGGGCAGCCTCTAATCTGCACAATATGGGATGTGGCTTGGGGCAGTAGAACTTCCACAGCATGACTGTGCTCCCCAGGGCAGAGACACTTCCTTTGCCCTGCAGGGCTATTCACAGGGCAACTGCTAATACCCACAGCAGGCTTTTGCCTGGGAATCTGACACTTTTACTGCTCAGCCTCTAGCCCTAGGGCAGTTGTTAATCCCCACAGTAGGGTTCTTTGCATTCTGCAGCTCAGCCTGTGCTAACCAGGCCTGAGTCACTTCCAGTGCGCAGCTTTTCCCACAGCATTTGAGCAGCTTGGCCACTCTTTGCAGCCTGTGGGCAGGATAGCTACTGTCCATATACCTATCCCTGCTCTGCAGAGGAAGTTGGTCACCTCCTTGCCCTGAAGGCAGACCTTAAGGGCTTTAAAAAACATAAGTAAGAAGGCCAAGTAAACGCTAACCATTGAAAGCTTCTATACAGAAAGAGAGCAGGTTTACAACCCCAAAGAGACTATAACCGGCTATATTGGAGATAATAAAAGATCTGAACTTTTATCACCTGGCTGTGTTTGAGAAGCAAAAGCTCACCACATTTTGGCACCCAAACAGGGACCGACAAAATCCTGATTCCAGGGAAGGCACCCAGAGAGAACTTTTATAATATTTTAAAGAAGAACAAGAACTCCAACATTTGAACTCACAACATTTTGGCGCCCAACGTGGGGCTAACAGAACCCTCAGTGGATTTCAGTGAAAAAGCTACGATTCTGATTCAAGTGGAAAAGCCTCTGATCCTGATCCAGTGGAAAAGACTCTTCAACCCAGAAATTAGGGTGAGTGCAACAAAGAAATTTTGTTAGAAGAGTTAAAGTAGAATTTCAGCTAAGATGGGACAGATATTTAGAAAACAGCCTGTTTCTGTTCAAGGAAAATGTTTAGAGAGCATTGTCAAAGTTATGAAGAGCCAAGGTTTAATTATAAGTTTACAGCAAATCACTGAACTTTTACAAACTGTAAAGGACATATGTCCTTGTTTCTCTCTGGAAAAGGAATTAGATCTAAATGAATGGAAATTGGTTGGAGAGGATCTTTGTCAATTCTATAATAAAAATGGGCCTAACTCAATAATTAATACATATAATGTAATACAATTGGCTATAAGAAGTTATTTAAGTGATAGAATGATGAAAAGGAAAGTACAAGAGGAAGAAGTACCAACTTTACTAGGTGAAAAGGAGGATGAATCAGATGAGAATGGAGTTAATTACAATTCTGAGTATGATACTTTGCAGCAGGAGGAATTAGGTGATTCCACATCTCATGACCCTCCCCCCTCAATTAACCTTTCATGGATGGAACAAGGGGGAGGGAGAGAGACAGAAACACAGTCAGCTTCTCCTGTAAAGCAGAATTTGACAAGATTAGAAAAAGCATTAATTAAGGCAAAAAATGAAGGAGAAGATATATCTGATTTTATAAATGCATATCCTGTGATTGAAGAGCTCAACTCCTCAGGTCAAAAAGAGAGAAAATACACTCCTTTTAATTTGGAAAAAATTAAAGATTTGAAAAAGGGTTGCACTCTTTATGGGGCTACATCATCTTATGTGAAGATGTTACTAGATAATTTGTCTTATGAAATCTTAACCCCAAATGACTGGAAATCCATAGCTAAGACGTGTCTAGAACTGGGACAAAATTTATTGTGGCTTTTGGAGTTTCATGAATTATGTAGGATTCAAGCCCAACACAATAGGCAAACAGGAACTATTGGACAAATCACTTTTGACCAACTAGCTGGTCAAGGTCAGTATGCAGAGAGTTCAGAACAGATTTATTATCCCATAACAGTGTACGAGCAAATTTCTAAGGCTGCAATAAAAGCTTGGAATTCTCTCCCTGGACAGAAAGATGGAAATAATGCTTTCACAAAAATAGAGCAAGGTCCCAATGAACCTTTTGCAGATTTTGTGGGACGTTTACAAACAGCTGTAATAAGAACCATTGGAGATAATGCTGCCACAGAAATAATGACTAAACATTTGGCTAAGGAAAATGCCAATGAGGTTTGCAAAAGAATTATATGGGGGCTAGACAAAGATGCTTCTTTGGAGGAGATCATAAGACACTGTGCCACAGTGGCCACAAATGCTTATTATACCCAAACTATGATGAACATGGAAAGACAAGGTCCTTCTTGGCAAAGGAATTATAGAGAAATTTGTCGATGTTTTCAATGTGGAAAAATTGGACATCTAAGAGCCCAATGTAGATACAGAGATACAATGAGAAGACAGGGTGAGAGAATAAAACCCAAAACCCCATGTCCAAAAAAAAGGAAGCTGTAGAAGGAGAAGCTCTTGCTCTATGAGGTCTTTAACTTAGTGTTTATGTAAATGATATTTAAGGCAGATTAATTTTCCCTACAAATAATAATTCTGATTACTAAAGATATTGTTTGTAAGCTAACTCTGAATGGGCAAAGAAAAATTATGTTATATATTTCTTTTCCTTATAGCCTCTAAATCTCTTCTTATGGTCAAGTTCAGTACCATACCCAATAATGGCTTGAAGTATTAAAAGGGATGTCAGTTATTAATTACTTTACTAAAATTTTCTTGTATAATATGCTTCTCAAATGTAATATGCTTCAGCCAAATGTAAGAGTTCAAATGTTGGGTTCTTTTTCTTCTTTAAAATATCATAAAAGTTCTCTCTGGGTGCCTTCCCTGGAATCAGGATTTTGTTGGTCCCTGTTTGGGCGCCAAAATGTGGTGAGCTTTTTCTTCTCAAAACGCCGCCAGGTGATAAAAGTTCAGATCTTTTATTATCTCCAATATAGCCCGGTTAGAAGACAGTCTCCAGACAAAGTCTCAAAAGGAGATGTAACCTGGTCCCCATCATACAAGATTCTCCCAGAAGAAACTATAAAAAAAATCTTAAAAGAAAGCTAGAAGAAAAATGGGGAAAAGAAAGAGAAGCTATGCCAGAGAGTAACAACTTCCTGAAATGTGAATTGGAAAGGATAAAAAACTTCCAGGAAATGCAGGGAAACAGAATTTGTAAATTGAAAAAGGTAAAGAACTCCCAGGAAAGTAGGATTTGTGAATTGGAAAAAGAAAATAACTCAGTAAAAAAAAAAATGAATGAAATGGAAAAAAATTCCATAGAGCCCCAAAACAAAACTTTAACAAAAGTTAAAACTTCAACTACATATATACAAAGAGAAGTAAAAAAAGCTAATGAAGAAAATAATTCATTAAAAATCAGAAGTGAACAAATAGAAATGAATGATTCATTGAGACATCAAGAATCAGTCAAGCAAAACCAAAAAAAAAAAAAAAAAAAGAAAAATTAGAAAAAAAATTTAAATATCTACTTGGAAAAACAGCAGACCTGGAAAATAGATCTAGGAGAGACAATCTGAGGATTATTGGATTTCCTGAAAATTATGATGAAAAAAAGAGCCTAGATACTACTTTACAGGAAATCCTCAAAGAGAACTGCCCAGATGTATTAGAATCAGAAGGTAAAATAGTCATTGAAAGAATTCATTGAACACCTTCTGAAAAATATCCTAAAATAAAAACTCCAAGGAGTTTTGAATTGTGGCTAAATTCCAGAACTATCAGACTAAGGAAAAAATATTACAAGCAACCAGAAAAAAACAATTCAAATACCAAGGAGACATAATAAGGATCACTCAAGATCTAACTGCTTCTACTTTAAAAGATTGAAAAGCCTGAAAGCTGATATTCTGAAAGGCAAAAGAACTTGGAATGCAGCCAAGAATAAACTACCCAGCTAAGCTGAGCATTTCCTTCCAGGGAAGAAGATGGACATTTAATGAAACAAATGAATTCCATTTGTTTCTAAGGAAAAAACCAGAACTAAACAAAAAATTTGATTTCCAACCATAGGACTTAAGAGAAGCAGAAAAAAGTAAAAGGAACTCTTGAGAACTGTATTTCTGTTATGGATATACATAAAGAGTACATGTATAATTTGATTTTACTGATATAACATAAAAAGGGAAAAGGGAAGATTAAAAAGAGGGAAACTACATCCCACAAAGAGGAAAAGGAAACCTATCTTATCTGAGGGAATTTAGGGAGGGAGAGGAACATTGTGTGAATCTTATTCTCATCAGAGTTGGCTCAAAGAGAAAATAATTGACATATTTGGTTTACAGAAAAACTTCTCTCACTTCATTAAAAGTGGGAGAGGAAAAGGGAAAAGGAAAAGAGTAATAAGGGATTGGTACAAGGAAGGGGAAGGGATTCAAAGGGGGTGGGAGGGATTTTAAAGAGAGAGAGCTGCATGAAGCAAGTAGTGCCCATAAGTTTAATACTGAGAAAGGGAGTAAGGGGGGGGGCAAGAAAAAGAAAGGCATAATTTGGGGATAATAAGATGGCAGGAAATATAGAATTCATAATTTTAACCATAAATATGAATGGGATGAACTCTCCCATAAAGCGGAGGTGAATAGCAGACTGGATCAAAAGTCAGAATACTACAATATATTGTTTACAGGAAACACATTTAGAGCAGGAAGATACATACAAAGTAAAAGTAAAAGGCTGGAGCAGAATCTATTATGCTTCAGGTGAAGTAAAAAAAGCAGGGGTAACCATCCTTATCTCAGATCAAGCAAAAGCAAAAATTGATTTGCTTAAAAGAGGTAAGGAAGGAAACTATATGTTGCTAAAGGGTAGCATAGACAATGAAGTAATAGCAATACTAAACATATATGCACCAAGCGGTATAGCATTTAACTTCCTAAAGGAGAAGTTAAGAGAATTGCAAGAAGAAATAGAGGCAAAACTATAATAGTAGAAGATTTCAACCTTGCACTCTCAGAATTAGATATATCAAACCACAAAACAAATAAAAAAGTAATTAAAGAGGTAAATAGAATATTAGAAAAATTAGGTATGATAGATCTTTGGAGAAAACTGAATGGAAACAGAAAGGAGGAGTATACTTTCTTCTTAGCAGTTCATGGAATCTATACAAAAATTGACCATATGTTAGGACATAAAGACCTCAAAATTAAATGCAGAAAAGGCAGAAATAGTAAATGCATTCTTTTCAGATCACGATTCAATAAAAACTACATTCAATAAAAAGTTAGGGGTAGATAGACCAAAAAATAATTGGAAACTAAATAATCTCATCTTAAAGAATGATTGAGTGAAACAGCAAATTATAGACACAATTAATAATTTCACCCAAGAAAATGACAACAATGAGACATCATACCAAAATTTGTGGGATGCAGACAAAGCAGTAATAAGGGGAAATTTTATATCTTTAGAGGTTTAATTGAATAAAATAGAGAAAGAGAAGATCAATGAATTGGGGTTACAAGTTAAAAATCTATAAAAAGACCAAATTTAAAACCCCCAATCAAATACTAAACTTGAAATTCTAAAATTAAAAGGAGAAATTGAAAAAAAAAGAAAGTTAAAAAAACTATTGAATTAATAAATAAAACAGAGTTGGTTATTTATGAAAAAAACCAATAAAATAGATAAACCTTTCGTAAATCTGATTAGAAAAAGGAAAGAGGAAAATCAAATTGTTAGTCTTAAAAATGAAAAGGGAGAACTTTCCACTAATGAAAAGGAAATTAGAGTAATAATAAGGAATTACTTTGCCCAACTTTATGCCAATAAATTTGATGACTAAGTGAAATCGATGACTACCTCCAAAAATACTGGCTTCCCAGATTAACAGAGAGGAAGTAAATTGCTTAAATAGTCCCATTTCAGAAAAAGAAATAGAACAAGCTATTAATCAACTCACTAAGAAAAAATCCCCAGGACCAGATGGATTTTCAGGTGAATTCTACCAACATTTAAAGAACAATTAACCCCAATGGTATATAAACTATTTGAAAAAATAGGAATGAAGGAGTCCTACCAAATTCCTTTTATGACACAGACATGGTACTGGTACCTAAACGAGGTAAGTTGAAAATAGAGAAGGAAAATTACAGACTGGAAAAATTATTAAATGCTCTTGAATAGAGCAAGCAAATATAATAAAGATGACAATACTACCTAAATCAATCTATTTAGTGCTATACCAATCAGACTCTCCAAAAACGATTTTAATGACCTAGAAAAAAATAACAGTGGAAAAACAAAAGGTCAAGGATTTCAAGGAAATTAATGAAAAAAAAAATCAAATGAAGGTGCCTTGCTGTACCAGATCTAAAATTATATTATAAAGCAGCAGTTATCATTTAGTACTGGCTAAGAAATAGACTAGTTGATCAGTGGAATAGGTTAGGTTCACAAGACAAAATAAATAGTCAATAACTTTAATAATCTAGTGTTGGAATCCTTACTAACTGCTAAGTAATTAGAGTTGATCTAATCTTACAAGAAGTTGTTTTGGCCAGAACCTGAAACAAGATACTAAGTAGAACTAATTAAGACAAGGCTTGTGTTCACACCTTTACTCACTGGAGTCCACAAGTATGCTAGCTTCACAAAGTACACTTTCTACACCTCCCTTAAAGCTCATTGGGCCAGAGAGCACTATGGGAGAAAACCCATAATCCCATTCTCTCAGAAGAGGCATATAAAAGGCCAGCGATGAGGGATCTATGGCAGAATACATTTTTTCCTCTTGGCTGGCTGATCGCGCTGGACTCGAGAGGAACGACTCTTGTGCAGAGAACACTTTGACGGATTTCAGTGGAGCTACGCCAGAAGCCCTCTCTCCGCGGCAAGTTGGTGGCTGGGCTCCCCAGAAGGAGATAAGAGAGACCTTCCATCTCTGTCTTGGTTGGAGGCAGAAAAAAGCAGAGTCAGAGGCTGAAGGACAGAACCTTTGGATTTGGAGACATCCGAAGGGCTCCAAGCCTCGTTTTAAACCGGCTGTGCTTTGAGAAGAACAAACTCCAATATTTGAACGCTAACATTTGGCGCCCAAGCGTGGGAACCAAGGACCCTACTTTCACTGAAGAAGTCTCCAGTGACCAGGAACTGAGTGAGTACAACCTTTTTTGGCTGAAATGGGACAGATCCTAGGTAAAGATTCTCCATCCCCCACCCCAACCCCCCCAACCCCAGACCCACCCAGGAGTGGTGCTATAGAAAGCCTGCTTAAGCTGATAGAAGATCAAGGGCTACTTGTAACTTGGGGACAGGCAGCTAGACTTCTGGCTACATTAAAACGCACCTCCCCTTGGCTCTTAGAGGAAGAGAAAATCTCTCTAAAAAACTGGGCATTGGTTGGTCAACAGCTCTCCGCATATTACAATGAAAACGGTCCTTGTTCAGTTTCCATTGAAGTATTCTTTTTATATAATACGATACAGATGGCCTTAAAATACCGTACTTGTTCTAGGAGAAAAGGAAAAAACTCTAGGAATAGCCAAAGGGGGAAGCCTGAGATAAAGGAGGAAGACAAAGAACAGATTAATGGCCATATCCCCACAGGGCAGGGAGACTTAAGTAAGGCTCAAGGGTGGGGTGAATCTGAGGCAGCCTCAGCCCCACCTGAGGAGCAGGTAATTGACTCTCCTTCATCAACTCCACCCTCCGGGATGGAGGGAGGAGGAGTAGTGGGGGAGGCAGTGATAGCACCAGCACTTCCCCCCCAGCATCTAGCACCTCCCCCTCAGCATCCAGCACCTCCTCCTATGAGTAGATTGCAAAAGGGACTAATTAAGGCCAGAGAAGAAGGGAAAAATGTATCAGAATTTCAACACCACATTTTTCCTGTAATTCAACAGTTTAATTCTTCAGGTCAAGAAAGTAGAAGATACTCACCTTTTGATATAGAAATCCTCAAAGACCTGAAAAAAGCTTGCACTCTTTATGGGGCTACATCAGCTTATGTTAAGATGCTATTACAAAATTTGTCTTTTGAAATCTTGACCCCTAATGACTGGAAATCGATAGCAAAAATATGCCTAGAACCTGGACAGAACTACTTGTGGCTTTCTGAATATAGTGAACTCTGTAGGATACAAGCCCAACAAAATATTCAAAGTGGAGTTCATACTGCAATCACCTGTGACCTACTAACAGGTACAGGTCCTTATGCAGATGTCACAGCACAAATTAGTTATTCTGTAGCAGCATATCAGCAAATTGCTGATAATGCTATCAAAGCGTGGGCTTCTCTTCACAATAAAGACGACAAGGGGGGGGGCCTTCACAAAAATAACACAAGGGCCAAATGAACCCTTCGCTGACTTTGTAGGACGCTTGCAGACAGCTATCATAAGAACAAATGGAGAAAATGCAATAACAGACATCTTGATAAGGCAACTTGCTAAGGAAAATGCTAATGAGGTTTGCAGAAGAATTATACTAGGACTGTGCAAGGATGCTCCTTTAGAGGAACTCATAAGACGCTGTGCCACAGTGGGCACAGGTGCCTTTTATAGCCAGGCTATGATGCAGACTTCCCAAAATCCAAACATGAGAAGACAGAGTCCCTCTTGGCAAGGGACTTCCAGAGAGACTCGTAGATGCTTTCAGTGTGGAAAAGTAGGACATCTGAAAGCTCAATGTTGGTATAGAGATAGAATGGGAAGACAAGGTGGGAGAACAAGACCCCAAACCCCATGTCCAAAATGCAACAGAGGCTTCCATTGGGCCTCAGAATGCAGACAGATTCAGGGAAATGGGATGAGGGGCCCAGCCCCAGGGCCCAAGGCAAAAAACACTTGGGGCATGATGGCAGCCAATGGTGCACCCAGAGAGTGCCTAGAAGTCCAGTACCCAGACATGACCAATCAGCCAGAAAGCCATATGATGGGAGAAGGGGATTACACAGTCAACCAGCCAGGAAGCAACCTGATGGCAGAAGGGAATTACAATTGGGGAGAATAGAGCTGTATGCAGCTGGAACAACTGAGATACCCCCTGGAGAGATGAAATCTGTTCCTCTCCAGCCTATGGATCCCCTACCTCCAGGCACAGTAGGCTTGACCATTTCACCTCCTTGTATGTACAAAACAGTGTCCATCCACACACTGATGTGGGAAACTGGGGAATGTGTAGATAATATCCCAGTCACTAATACAGGTAGACAATGTGTGACTTATCACCCAGGAGACGTAGTAGCATCAGGTTTACTCATACAGAATCCTAATAAGCAGCCTCATGATAGTCACCCAGGTTCTGACTCCAGACCACAAAAACCAGGAATATACTGGACAGCAGCAGTAACGGCTGACCGACCTATGCTCACTATCTATATAAATGGCCTACCATTGGAAGGATTGGTAGACACAGGTGCGGATCGTACAGTTATTAGAGGTGCCAGTTGGCCCAGTCACTGGCCAAAGATTAAAGCAGATACCTATATGTCTGGAGTAGGAGGATCAATAGCAGCTGAAGTTAGTGCTGCCCCTATGAGATGGACTTTTGAAGGCAAAACAGGAGTTTTTACTCCTTTTATAGTTGAAAAAATCCCCATCAATCTGTGGGGAAGAGACGTTTTACAACAATTGGGTTTAAAAATGAGTACTTCGGTTTTTTAAGCAGGGCTGCTGTTGAAGGCCTGCCAACACTTTCACCTGTTCCTATCCAATGGAAAACTGATACACCAGTGTGGATAGAACAGTGGCCCTTAAGTAGCGATAAAATTCAGGCCTTATTAGATATAGTACTGGAGCAGCTTGAACAAGGGCATTTACAACCTTCTCTAAGTCCTTGGAATTCACCAGTGTTCGTTGTAAAAAAGAAATCGGGAAAATGGAGGATGCTCACTGATTTAAGAAAAGTGAACGAACAGATGGAAACTATGGGAACTCTTCAGCCTGGACTTCCATCTCCTACTCAGCTTCCTAGAGAATGGCCTCTTTGGGTTATAGACATCAAGGATTGTTTCTATTCCATTCCTCTGGATAAGGAGGATATGAAGAGATTTGCCTTTTCGGTGCCCAGTGTCAATTTAGCTGAGCCTTATAAAAGATATGAATGGGCGGTTTTGCCACAGGGAATGAAGAACAGCCCCACTATGTGTCAAATGTATGTTGCTGCTGCTCTTGCTCCAATAAGAAAAGCATTTCCAAAAGTTATGCTATTACATTATATGGATGATATATTGGGATGTGCACCTGAGGAACAAATTCTAGAAGCATGTCTACAAAAAACCATAGAAACACTAAGATACTACAAACTTCATATCGCTACAGAAAAAATTCAAAGGCATGCTCCTTTTCAATATTTAGGATATGAAATATATCCTAAGGCACTTACACTACAAAAACTGTCTTTAAGAACAGAGAGGTTGAACACCTTAAATGATTTCCAAAAATTAATAGGAGATATCCAATGGATGCATCCAGTATTAGGTTTAACTACCAATCAATTGCAACCCCTATATGACATTTTAAGGGGAGACACTGCTTTAAATTCACCAAGCCAGCTTACAAAAGAAGCTCAAGAGACCTTGAGAGAAGTTGAACTGGCTTTATCCAATGTAGTTGAGAGAGTAACTCAAAAACCCTTGGAAATATCAGTTTTTGCTACGAAAGAAGCACCCACAGCAGTCCTTCATCAAGGAGACAGTGTGATAGAGTGGGTGAACTTCCCAGCACAACCAGAACAAAGCCTTACGCCTTACCCAGTGCTTGTGGCTAGAATTCTATTAAAGGCCATTAAGCGAGCAGTACAATTATCTGGGACAAGACCTGACAAGATATATACCTTCTATACAAATGCACAAATTAATGTATGCTGTGAAACCATCCCAGAGTGGCAGATTTTATTGGCCATGGCTCCAAATTTTACACATGGATCTCCATTAAAGATAACCAGACTACTGCATAATTGGCGATGGATTTTTGAGGAGAAGGTTTCTAAGGTTCCTCTTGAAGGACCAACCATTTTTACAGACGCAGCCAAACAAAATATTTGTGCTATATACTCTCATGATCTAACCGTAAAAAGAGTAGTCAGAACTCCTTTTCAGTCCACTCAGCAGAACGAATTATATGCGATCATGCTAGCTCTCACTTATTACCCAGGCGACATAAATATAATATCTGATTCAGCCTATTCAGTAGGTGTGGTACAAAGAATTGCCACAGCCCAAATAAAATTTGCAGCTTCTAATATATATCAGCTCTTTAAGGAACTTCAAGAGCAAATGAGAAAGCATCCAGGAAAGATTTATATCCTGCATGTCCATTCACATAGTGGACTTCCAGGTCCTATTTTTGATGGAAATTCAAAGGCAGACAGCCTTTTAACTATGTTGGCCAGTACGCCTTTATTTCAGGAGGCCCAGGAATCCCATTCTAAATACCATCAGGCTGCTCGAGCTTTGCGTTTACAGTTTGGGATTACAAGAGAAGAAGCTAGGAGCATAGTAAAAAGCTGTACAGCTTGCCTTCCCTTCCACGCTCCTACACTGCCTCCAGGGAAGAATCCTCGTGGTTTGAGACCCAATGAAATCTGGTAAATGGATGTGACCCATTATAAATCTTTTGGTCGTCTGTCTTTTATCCACGTTGTGGTAGACACCTTTTCAGGATTCACTTTTGCCATACCAGCAGCAAAAGAGACAGCCCGAGTGGTCACTGAATTCCTCATTCAAGCATTCGCAATTATGTGTGTGCCACAAGAAATAAAAACAGATAATGGACCGGCATATACCTCCAAACATTTTGAACACTTTTGTGCACAGTATAAGATTCTACACACTACTGGCATACCCTTCAATCCTCAAGGTCAAGTAATAGTAGAAAGAAGAAACAGACATTAAGACACTCCTCCAAAAACAAAAGAAAGGGGGAGCCACGGGTAACCCTAGAGAACTTCTAAATTTAGTTCTCTATACTATTAATTTTTTAATCTTTGATAAAGATGCACTGGCTCCAGCAGACAGGTTTTATAACCCACCAGAAGAGCAGTGTCCAGTGTGAGCAGCTCCACTATCTTTAGATAATTGCCAGGTGATGTGGAGAGACCCAGAAAGTGGTGAATGGAAGGGACCAGATAGGCTAACTGCTTGGGGGAGAGGATTTGCTTGCATCTCTACAGGTGGAGAAGGAATCAGATGGGTGCCTACGAGATGCATTCGCCTTGTCCATCGCAGAAAGATGAAGCAGACCCTTGAAACAAAGGAGAAGACCCAAGAAATATCGGGTGGTTCTGTTGCTGATTGTGCTCACAAGAATTATTAGATTCCTGGCACATGAACTAATGGACAATGGAATCCTATTGGACTGTTTCTAGGACTTATGGACATGTGTAAATTTTCAGATTGATTCTTGTTATTTGTTACATTACTACTAGCCTGTGTTATATTGCTATGGGCTCATGTGAATTATGTATAATGCCTCCCATATTAATGGATTTATGTATACCATGTATATCTGTTACAAAGTTCTGGCCCATATTGATGGATTTATGTGTTACCCCCTCAGAAACCCCCTATGTTTTAAAACAAAAGAAAGGGGGAGATGTTGGAATCCTTACTAACTGCTAAGTAATTAGAGTTGATCTAATCTTACAAGAAGTTGTTTTGGCCAGAACCTGAAACAAGGTACTAAGTAGAACTAATTAAGACAAGGCTTGTGTTCACACCTTTACTCACTGGAGTCCACAAGTATGCTAGCTTCACAAAGTACACTTTCTACACCTCCCTTAAAGCTCATTGGGCCAGAGAGCACTATGGGAGAAAACCCATAATCCCATTCTCTCAGAAGAGGCATATAAAAGGCCAGCGATGAGGGATCTATGGCAGAATACATTTTTTCCTCTTGGCTGGCTGATCGCGCTGGACTCGAGAGGAACGACTCTTGTGCAGAGAACACTTTGACGGATTTCAGTGGAGCTACGCCAGAAGCCCTCTCTCCGCGGCAAGTTGGTGGCTGGGCTCCCCAGAAGGAGATAAGAGAGACCTTCCATCTCTGTCTTGGTTGGAGGCAGAAGAAAGCAGAGTCAGAGGCTGAAGGACAGAACCTTTGGATTTGGAGACATCCGAAGGGCTCCAAGCGTCTAAACCGGCTGTGCTTTGAGAAGAACAAACTCCAACATTTGAACTCTAACAATCTAGTGTTTGACAAACCCAAAGATCCCAGCTTTTGGGATAAGAACTCACTCTTTGACAAAAAAATTGCTGGGAAAATTGGTAACTAGTATGGCAGAAACTAGGCATTGACCCACACTTAACACCATACACCAAGATAAAATCAAAGTGATCTCATGACCTAGGTATAAACAATGAGATTATAAATAAATTAGAAGAACATAGGATAGCTTACCTCTCAGACCTGTAGAAGAGGAAGGAATTTATGACCAAAGCAGAACTAGAGATCATTATTGATCACAAAATAGAAAATTTTGATTATATCAAATTGAAAAATTTTTGTACAAACAAAACTAATGCAGACAAGATTAGAAGGGAAACAATAAACTGACAAAACATTTTTTCTAGTTCTGATAAAGGCCTCATTTCCAAAATATATAGAGAATTGACTCTATAAGAAATCAAACCATTCTCCAATTGATAAATGGTCAAAGGATATGAACAGACAATTCTTAGATGAAAAAATTGAAACTATTTCTAGCCATATGAAAGATGCTCCAAGTCATTATTAATCAGAGAAATGCAAATCAAGACAACTCTGAGATACCACTACACATCTAGAATATTGGCTAGAATAACAGGGAAATATAATGAAGAATGTTGGAGGGATGTGGGAAAACTGGGACCCTGATACATTGTTGGTGGAATTGTGATAACCTCTAGCCATTCTGGATATTTGGAACTATGGCCAAAAAGGTATCAATCTGTGCATACCCTTTGATCCAGCTACTACTGGGCTTATATGCCAAAGAGATTTTAGAGAAGGGAAAGGGACATGTATATGCAAGAATGTTTGTGGCAGCCCTCTTTGTAGTGACAAGAAACTGGAAAATGAGTGGATGCCCATCAACTGGAGAATGGGTGAATAAATTGTGGTATATGAATGTTATGGAATATTATTGTTCTGTAAAAAATGACCAAGAGGATGATTTCAGAGAGGCCTGGAGAGACTTACTGAACTGATGCTGAATGAAATGAGCAGGACCAGGAGATCATTATATACTTCAACAACAATACTATGTGATGATCAATTCTGATGGACATGGCCCTCTTCAAAAATGAGATCAACCAAATCAGTTCCTATAGAGCAATAATGAATTGAACTAGCTACACCAAGCGAAAGATCTCTGGGAAATGAGTATGAACCACTAGAATTCCCAATCCCTCCATTTTTGTCCACCTGCATTTTTGATTTCCTTCACAGGTTAATTGTACACTATTTCAAAGTCCAATTCTTTTTGTACAGCAAAATAACTGTATGGACATGTATACATATATTGTATTTAACATATACGTTAATATATATAACATGTATTGGTCAACCTGCCATCTGGGGCAGGGGGTGGGGTGAAGGAGGGGAAAAATTGTAGTCAAAGGTTTTGCAATTGTCAATGCTGAAAAATTATACATGCATATATCTTGTAAATAAAAAGCTATAATAAAAAATTTTGGCTCAGCCTCTTTCTCAGTGTATAACTCTGGGCCAATTACTTCACCTCTTTAAGACTCTTTGTTTCTTCATTTACATTTAATGGGGACATATTTTATAGGGTTTTTTTTTTGTGTGTATATGTGAGTAGGGTGCTTTATATATTCTAAATACTATGGAAATGTGAGTTTTTAATTAAAATTTGTGGGTTTAAGGAATGGCATAAAATACATAAAGAAACATAAAAAGATGGTTTGGCCACTTAAGTAAGAGCAAGGGATAAAAGATAAACACTAAATATTGCACTTATATCTAGGATAGAAAAAAAACCAGGGGAAGTTGATACCTCTTCTATGAAGAATAGTGAAAAGAATTATATTGGATAAAAGGTATAGTTAAGTTGCTATCTGTATAGATGAAACATTTGCATTATGGCAGAATATCTAGAAGAAATTTAAGATTGGACCTAAAGAGAAAGGTTTAGGCTGGAAATACAGATTTAATGGCTATCATTGTTGAGGTGATAACTAAAGCATTGGAAATTGATAATTCCCTGAGAAAGTAGGTCAAAGCCTGGAAGAGACAGAACAACTAGGAAAATATACAAAATAAGAGAAGTCAGAAAGATGATAGTAAAGAGCAAAGGAGAGTTTCCAGAAGGGAATAAAAACTGTTAATACCATATAGAGGCCAAGGAGGGTAAGAATTTTTGAGAATGTTGGGATTTCAACCATCTTTAAAAAGCAGAGAGAAGAACCTAGGGATCAGGGGTCCTCAAACTTTTTAAATAGGGGGCCAGTTCACTGTCCCTCAGACTGTTGGAGGGCGGGACTATAATAAAAACAAAAACTTTGTTTTGTGGCCCTTTAAATAAAGAAACTTCATAGCCCTGGGTAAGGAGGATAATCGTCCTCAGCTGCTGCATCTGGCCCGCAAGGGTGTAGTTTGAGGACCCCTGCTAGGGAGAAACAAAAGATGATGAAGATAAAATGGATGAAGAGCCATAGTCAACTCAGTTGTTTTATTTTGATTAATTGAATTAATAGAATATTTCACAATTGATTGCATATTTTATAAATACATTCACTGAAAGATAAAAGAAAAATAGAGTTTCTATAGAAATAGGAACATCTGGGTAACAGATATATTTGTAAAATCACTGAATCTGAGGATTAGAAGGGATTTCAGGGGCCATTTAGCCCAACTGGGACCTGAGCAGAGATATTTGAAGAATATTAAAATCATCTCTGGAATTTCTTTTTTCATTTCACTCTTTTGCTCAAAGGCCTTCAATATTTCCTAGGATTTAGCTAGAGTTATTAAGCAATTTTAGAAGTTAACTACTACAGCACTTTCATTTTACACATAAGAAAACCAAGGCTCAAGTGGGTTTTGATTTCCCTGAAGTTACACAGCTAGTCAGTTAGTCAACAAGTATTTCATAGTATTTAAATGTACTTCCTATGTACCAGATATCTGCTAACTGCTAGGAATACAAAAAAAAAGTTTAAAAAAATTCCCTGACCTCAGGGAGCTCGCATTCTAATAGGGGAGATAACTTGTAAACAACTATGATACATATAAGACATATATATACACATACACACACATACACAAATATATATGTAATACACACATACATATATAAATGGAAGATAGTTTTAGAGGAAATGCTTAGTGATAGGGTGAGAAAGTGGGATTGGAAAAGGAATTTGAATTATTACAGATAACTTGGAAGCCAAGAAGAACTGAGGCAACCTGTGTCAAAGCAGAGATTATAGAGAGAGTGGGTCATATGTGGAGAATTAAAAAGCAAACCAATGTACTAAGATCATAGTGGTGAGGGAAGTAAAATATTAGAAAATTAGAAAGCTGTTAAGGGATTGTGTTATAAAGGGCTTTAAATACCCAGCAGATGATTTTATATTTGGCCCTGAAAACAATAGAGGAACTACTGAAATTTGCTGAGCAGGGGAAACAAAGTTAGACCCATGCATTAGAAAAATTACTTTGGCAGCTGAATAGAGAATAGATTGAAATATGGAGAGACTTAAGATAGAAGACTATTTAGAAGACTATAGTAATAGTTCAGGAAAGGGGAGCTGAAGGCCTAAAAAGCTGGTGGGTACTTACATGTAGAAAATGGCATATATGCTACAGATTTGCGAAGCTGATAAATAACAATAGCTAATATTGAACTGAGTTCTTTCTACTACATTATCTTATAGAATCAAGGCCAACATTTAAACAGAATGGTTTGTACATGGACTGATGCTAAGTGAGATGAGCAGAACCAGGAGATCATTATACACTTCGACAACGATATTGTATGAGGATGTATTCTGATGGAAGTGGATTTCTCTGACAAAGAGACTTAACCGAGTTTCATTGGATAAATGATGGACAGAAACAGCTACACCCAAAGAAGGAATACTGGGAAATGAATGTGAACTATTTGATTTTTGATTTTCTTCCCGAGTTATTTTTACCTTCTGAATCCAATTCTCCCTGTGCAGCGGGAGAACTGTTCGGTTCTGCAAATGTGTATTGTATCTAGGATATACTGCAACATATTTAACATATATAGGACTGCTTGCCATCTTGGGGGGGGGGAGGAGGGAGGGAGGGGAAAAAACGAAACATAAGTGATTGCAAGGGATAATGCTGTGTAAAAATTATCCTGGCATGGATTCTGTCAATACAAAGTTATTATTAAATAAAATTAAATTTAAAAAAAAACAAAAAAAATAAACAGAATGGTTTGTTATTTTCTATAAATGACATACTTTCTTGTGTTGTGTTTCATGTCAGCCTAATGAAATCCTACTTATCTTTTAAGTCTTAAATTCTTCTTTGAAGCCTTCTGTGATTCTCACCCTTTCTTATCTTTGAATCCTTTATTTTTGTTGTTCAGTTGTTTATAGTTATTTTCAACTCTTCATGACTCCATTTGGGATCTTCTTCCAAAGATACTGGAATGTCTTGCCATTTCCTTCTCATTTTACAGATGAAGAAACTATAAACTGTTTATAGTTGTTCACCATTTTAGCAGCCTCAGGGAAGAAATTAAACCATCAGCAATAAAAATAATGGCTTACATCCTTGGCAATTACAATCTTGATCCTCTTGCTCTTCTGCAGAATTTAAAAAATAATTTGGGCCTCCAAACTCTTGACTAAATTAGGAAAAACACAGGTCTGATTTTAGTAACCTGAAAGTTATTATCACTAGTTCTTAACTTATCTTGCCTTAGGCACTATTCATCACTATGACCTGCACCTGGCAGGTCCTATTTGCATGGCCAAGGTCTTAAATAGACCTCTATTCATCAAAGTCTGGACATACACACACAAAAAACTTATTATGGGCATAGATCAACTCATTGAAATAGGAATACTTATTTTCCAAATGAATACTCAGATTTAGATCCTATACCACCAAAGAAAAATAACTCTTCCCTAGTTTAATCTCTTCCGTGCTATTTCCTGTCCTAGGCATCTTGAGAAGTGCCTTATCATCCCTTGCTTATATATATTATAGAAGCATATTATTAATTCTGAATCCTGCCTTATTGATCACAAAAGACTACCTTGCTCTTTGCAACCCAGATCACTGGATGGTTATTTTGTGCATTTTCTATGTTGTTCACTATACAGATAAACCCAGTGATCCTAATTTACATAATCATTCACTTTCAATGTCATCATTTTGTATGATTGCATTGCATAAACAAAGTTATAGAGCACCTATTAAACAAAAACCAAAGTAATATATAAGCAGAGCTCAGATTGTATCCTAAAAAAAATTAACTGTCATTCAACAACAAAGTCTTGATGACATTTTTGTCTGGTTCAATGGCATTTAGGCATAGTATATCTGTCATTACAATGTGTCAATTGCAGATTGCTGAATAACAGGATAACTATTAGTCTCGTGGTGGATGGTTTGTTAGAAAGATGTAGTTAGTCTTCTTGCAGTTAACTATGTAGAACTAAATCTCTGTCATATTTGAATAAAGGGCAGGGAATGACTTAGTTTAATTTGATATTCAAAATTGCCTACAGCAATAATGTTTAAAGTGACAGTATTTTTTTTTTTTTTAAACTATCCCACCTTCTGGAGCCATCTTTCTTTAATTTGTTTTCAGCATCATACTACCTATCCATTCCTGAACCTATTAATCAACTGCATATGCTTTTGGTTTTCCACAATGGTGTCATCTTTTGAGTAATATGATATCATATTATCTTTCACTGATGATGTATTTCACTAAATCATCATCTGAGTGATGATAACATAATGACAATAACATATTAGCATAATTTATCATTGCTTGTACCTTTGCACTAAGGATGTTTTTGTAATGTGTAATACCGTGGCTGTCATTCTAATGATATATTACAATAAAACTTCTTTAAAAACAAGTGTTTTGATGGAATATCAGGGATAAACAGTTCTAGAAGTTGACTTTATTTGCTTTAGATTTGCAGTGAAGTTCAAAGGCACAAGGACAACAGATGCAAGACAGAGTTCCAGATTAGTGTCTTTATGTCAACCAGAAAACCTGGTTGGTTTTCTGGAGGTCTTGGAGCAGCCTTCATTTCAGTTCAAATTCTTTATTGCCTCCTTGCCTGGAGCCCGGCTAGCTTTCTTGAGGCCCTACAGTGGGGGGAGCAGGAAGACAGGCCAACAACCCACAAGGCTGATGAAGATGGAATGAATCTGTCTTTGAATCCAAACCAGTCTCTCCCAAAGTGCAGGAAGGAGGAGAGCCACCAGGAACCTGATCAAAGATGGAATGAATCTCGTCCAGTCCTTGCTGGCTCTTATATACTCTATTATAATTACATTATCATAGGTGTGAATCTTGTGGAACTATATTGAGTACTAAGTACATGTTCTGAACTAGAGAACTATTAATCGCCATGCTAAACTAGATAACCATTGTCTTATCAATTCCACTGAGTTAACACCTTGTAAGAATCCTTGTTTCAAGTACACAGAGTTCTGGCCCATAACATCTTCAGACACAATAAATAATGTTTATCTCTGAGTGAGTTATTCCTGGTAAATTTTTAAAACTTACATCTCTGATAGAACATTGAGGTGGCTTCTGCAGTGTCAATGTGCCTGTGAAAATGACACTGAGCTATACTGTAGAAGAAGGTCTGTCTGTGGCAGCAATACTGAACTGATTTATGAGGACAGATGAAAAGCCAATACCTACACTATGTAGCTTCTTATGTCACCTGATTAGCAAGAATTCCCAATTCATGGTGGACCTAATGCATTTTAGGTTAGCCAACTTTTATGCATTAATCAGAAAGTCATATGTTGCTAGTGGCATTCAATTATTTCCATGCCTATAGAATCAGATCACAGAACTCATGCAAATAAAAGTCAGCTTGACTGCCCACAATTATATCAGTCTGCTCAAATTCCATTCTTCTCACTCAGACTGTCACAGCACTAAGACTTCAATTGTAGGGAGCATTGCCTTTGGGAGGACAGTCTATGAAAAATCAATTGTTATTTCTTCCTTCCTAAGAAATACTAGACTAAGTATAGAAACCATTGCACATTTATCCCTTTCTCAGGCACTTTTGCTGATATTTTGTGCTCTTCAAACTATAGCTTTTATATGCCTCAAATATCAAAATAATTGCTCCTCAGAAGATAAGGGGGCATATTTTTTCCCCCTCTACCTTCTGATTAGATTGCTTTTCTTTAAACAGATACATTGAGAGAGCTACTGGATTCCCCCTGACAACTTCAATGTCTCAGCTTTCTGTGCTAACAAATATGCCTCCTTTACTCTATAATTCTGATGATGCTTTTCTGTATTTTTGTTAGCTGTCTAATTTAAATGATAAAGAACCCACATTGGCAGACACTGTGCTGCTTTTCGTATGGTCTGGGTAGGGCAAAACTTTATGCTGGTACTCAATTTTCTTTATAAATGCAGATCTTCCTGAGCCAGATAGCAAGTTTCCTCATTTATTCTCTTTTGTGCCATCAGACCACCATAAAGCCTGGACAAAGGCCATTTAAATACAAGACAGGTCACTATTTCCGTTATTGTCTCAGATGTAATATAGACAGTGGAGTGGACCCTAAGAAATGTTCAATGTTGTTGCTATTTTGTTAATAGCTGGAATGTAATGCATGAATTCAATAAGATACAGCAAAGGTCTCTCAATTTTAAAGGGTGGAGGACTATTAGTAGTGATATAAAGTATGGCTTAATAGATATGCCATTAATATAGATTTCAGTGAAGATGTTGGCTACACTTTTTTATTTTAATGTGAAAAGTCAACAGGAAACAAATTGAAATCACTGATAACTAAACCACTCATCTGAATATGAATAAGAAATATAAGATCTAAGAAGCTTTTCTCCTTTTCTACCACTTTCAAAGTATGCTAATGAACCACAAGCAAGCTTGTCAAACACAAATGTTTTAGTGTTTACTACCAGATCTCACAAAATTATTTAGAAAAGTAGCAGTGAAATTCAGTAGAAATGCTATAGATAACTGAGGATTTGCCCACTGAAAGTTAATGTGTTCAGGTTTTTCTTTTTTTTTAGATTCACAGCATTTTGTGAATAAAAAGGCCTGAATCAGACAAAACAAATAAACAAATGATTTTGAATTATCCTCTAAGACTACACAATTATTTAAAAGCCCTGATCAAATATTGTTTCTGAGAAATGAATTATATTTGATAGAAATGTTTCTTCATACTTTATCTTTGGAAAATATTTATTATTATTATATTATAGATACAATTTATTAAAACATCAATGGTTTTTATAACAGTTAAAATGTCCAAAGTAATATAATGCAATAGAAAAAGCAAGAAGAAAATAACTTCCTGAAAGTACTACAATTTGACTGGAGATGGGTTAGTGTTGGTATCCACAGATGTAGAGGTGGAGTTTACACATGAAGTCTATATTTCTCTACTCTGGGAATGAAGAGATACTTGAATTCATGAAGGGGAAGACCCTTTATGTCTCTAGCTGGTGGAATGTTATTGTATTGCAGTCCTGTGCTTTTTTATGATAAAGCTCAGCTCAACAAGGCTCTGAAAAGGAGCTTGGCCAAAGGGCAAGACATGAATCTGTCACCTGTATTTTCTGTGCTCTCAAAGTGACTGACAGTTTTCTTATTTTGACTTCAAAGCAGTGCAGAAAATGTATATTGTTGATATACATGGGCCCATGAAAGGGTTCTCATAGAATGAAAGCAAGGATGTTTAATTGTAGTTAAAATTTATGGGGACTTTGTACATAATGACTTCTTTCCTCTAGACTCAGATGAAATTTTACTTGGACCCTTCCAAACCCATAAGAAATTATTACTATCATTAAATTGAACTCTTCCTTCAATGGATGTTTCAATGTAGATATGCAAATAAATTGTTTTCCTAAATTGGGAATTGGGATTATTGTAGTAGAAAAATCAAGCATGTGATTTTCTTCAAAGAAGAATTTGTAGGAAAAATCTAAACTGAAGCCTGGAATGGTATTTTAACATGTGTATGAACTTGTTTACTGTATCTTTCTTTTACCATCAATTCAGGTAAAAACATACAAAATGAATTAACAAAGCTCTTTCACTTGGAATTAGCATAGCTCAAAGAGACCTCAGAATTTATTTAGCTCATTTTACAGATGAAGAAATTAAGACACAAAGAGAATAAGTGAATTACTTTTTAAAAACTTCACATCTTGGCTGAATCCATCTTTACAGCCTTATTAAACATTTTATTTTTCTTCCTGCTCTTTGTGGTTTATTGAGCTTGGACTTCTTGGTATTCCTAACACATGACACTACATCTACCATCTGTGTTTTTACATTATTTATCTCCTATTCCTGGAATGTACTCCTTTTTCCCTTGAAATCTTTTGTTTCCTTCAAAACTCAGCCCATTTTCTACACAAAGTCTTTTCTTCTCCAGATCATTTCCTATATATCTTAAGTATATATTATATATACTTAGATATGTCGCTATTGTCCTTTTTTGTATCCTTAGTACCTAGCACAGGCCCTAGAATGTAATAAATAAATTCATAAATTGTTGATTGATTAATTGATGGAGTAATAATGGGATATAAGGAAAAAAGGGAGAGTAGGTGAGTACCAAAACATCAGAGAAATTGTAAACTTCTCTAAATAAATATTGTCTGTAAAAAGAAATTTGAACCTGATTCTCAGTGAGTTTGGAACCTCAGAAGAATGTTGTAGACTAGAGAATATCTTGTTTGAATGGAATGTACTAAGTGGTAACGTTAGAACTGAAACTCTAGTCATCTGACTTCAGATTCAGTAGGAAAGCTACAAAGCAGATCTCAAAATAGTCATCTCTGAATTTTTAGCCAGAATTGGATTTTATTTTTATTCCATTTAGTTTTTTTTTTTTTTTTACCTATTAGATTACACATGTTCATGTAATTTTCCCCCAGGAATTCTTCAAATGCCTCTCTTTGATTCAATGTCCATTTTGTTTTTGTTCATTAATGATTAAGTTCAAGTTTACAAAACATGTTATTCTGGGTCTTTCTCTCAATTATTTGCCGAAGATTATATTTGTTGAATATAATCTTTACATGTCCTGGTTTTTGCAAAATAGGCTTCTCCATTCATTCATTAATTATTGGATTCTCTTTTTCTATTTCTTTATTGTGTGGGTTCTGATCAGTTTTCTTCTATTATTTCTTGCATTACGATATTCACTTTTTTTTTTTGATTTGGCCTTACTTGTTAGGTAGACAATAAGCTATAAATTGTGTCTATAATCCTGTCTTTGAAATCAATGGTTTTTGATTTTGTAGAATTCAGATGTTCTTTTAACATTATTGCTTTTTGCTTTTCTCCAAAATTGTTCTTCACTCCAGTATATAGGCCTTCCCAATATGTTTTTTTTTCCTATTATTTTCTTGGAGACTTAATTTTTACTATGCAGAATATAAATTTTGTTATCTATTCCCTTGTAATTTCTCTCATGATTCAAATTTTTCTTTTGAGCTATTCTGGAATATCCTGCTTGAAGTTCTATATTCTCTTGAGAATTGGGTTGTATTTTCTTTTTAGTTGCAATATTTGTTGGAAAGATTTACTATTTCTTTTATATTATCATCTGCCCTAATCACCTGTATCAATCTTAATGTCTTCTCAGTTGATTTATGTTTTGTGTTTTTAAATGAATTTTCTTCCTGAAATCTTTAATTTTTTTTAAGTTTTTATTTTCAAAACATATGCAAGAATAATTTTTTCAACATTGACCCTTGAAAAACATTGTGTTCCAATTTTTTTATCCCCTTCCCCTCCATCCTCTCCCCTAGATGACATGTAATCCAATATATGTTAAACATGGTAAAAATATATATTAAATCCAATATAAGCATATATATTTCTATAATTATCTTGTTGAACAAGAAATATCAAATCAAAAAATAAAAAAAATTAAGAAAGAAAACAAAATGGAAGCAAAGCACAACAAAAAGAGTGAAAATGCTATGTTGTAATTCACGCTCAGTTCTTACAGTTCTCTCTCTGGATGTAGATGGCTCTCATTGTCACAAGATCATTGGAACAGGCCTAAATCATTTCATTGTTGAAAAGAGCATGTCCATCAGAATTTATCATAATATAATCTTGTTGTTGCCATGTACAACGATCTCCTGGTTCTGCTCATTAAACTTAGCATCAGTTCATGCAAGTTGTTCCAGGTCTCTTTGAAATTATCCTGCTGATCATTTCTTATAGAACAATAATATTCCATAACATTCAAATACCATTAACTTATTCAGCCATTCTCCAATTGATGGGCATCCATTAAGTTTCCATTTTCTTGCCACTACAAAAAGGGCTGCCATAAACATTTTTGTACACGTGGGTTCCTTTCTCTCCTTTAAGATATCTTTGGAAGTAGAAACACTGCTGGATCAAAGAATATGCACAGTTTGATAATCTTTTAGACATAGTTCCAAATTGCACTCCAGAATGGTTGGATTAGTCCACAGTTCCACCAACAATGAATACATGTCCCAGTTTTTTCACATCTCCTACATCCATCATTATCTTTTCCTGTCATCTTAGCCAATTTGAGAGGTGTGCAATAGTTCCTCAGAGTTGTCTTAATTTACATTTTAGAGCACGTTTTAATATGAGTAGAAATGGTTTCAATTTCTTCATCTGAAAATTGTCTGTTCATATCCTTTGACCATTTATCAATTAAAGGATGGCTTGAATTCTTATAAATTTGAGTCAGTTTTCTATATATTTTAGAAATGAGGCCTTTATCAGAACCTTTGAATGTAAAAATGAAACCTTTAATTCTTTTAGTTTTCTTCCCCTCTCCCCCTGGGTTGCATATTTTTTCTGATTCTCTTCATTTCAATGACCAGGGTTGAATCACAAGTCAATCTCAACATCCCGTCATGTTGGAGGTGTTATTGAGAGATAGTACTGGACTTAGTTGGATTCAAAGTTCCCTTTCCTTCAGACCCAGAACAACCACATCTGCTGGATCTTTACTTTAATTCCCTTTATTCTTTAGCTCTCTGGATGGGTTGAATCACTTTCTGTTTCATTTAGTGGCATTGGGGAAGGTAAGATGGTTGTCCTGTAAAGAATTTATATTCTTTTGTGGTTTCCTAAACTAGGGCTCACCCCAAGCAGAGGAAATCATGGATCTTCTTCCCTCTCATATTGTCTCTTTTTTTCTTACACTGATAAGCAGAGTTGACATCTTTTGCTTATTGCAACAGGACATCAGGGGATAAGATAGAAAGGACATGTGCAAGCAGATATAGTATGAGTTAGTTCCAAAGCACAAGCATGTTGGGGGAGATTTACATAGTGAGTGTGTTACCAATTACTTCTCTTCTATTAATTCATAGGGTTCTTTCTTGTTGGACTTCTTGCTTTTTTATCTTCCTGCTTAAGCCATAGTTGTTTTACTTCTAATATATAATTACTCTTTCTTTCTTTCTTTTTTTTTTTTTTTGAGAGTTAGTAGGGACTGGAGAAGATGTCTAGTCGTCCATCTTTTTTGTATTAAAAATATCTTCACTAATACACTTGAAAGACATAATGTTATTTTGTATTTAACTTATACTTTAACATATTTAACATGCATTGGTCAACCTGCCGTCTCGGGGAGGGGGTGGAGGGAAAGAGGGGAAAAATTGGAACAAAAGGTTTTGCAGTTGTCAATGCTGAAAAATTACCTATGCATATATCTTGTAAATAAAAAGCTATGGTTAAAAAAAAAGAAAGACATAATATTGGCTTTACTGTTTTCTGGGAGCTGGAAATTAATCAACTACATAAATATGGAAATGAACACAAAGCATTTTTCTCATCTCTAATAGGAACATCAATTATGAACTGAATTTTATTTGGTTTTCTAAAGTTCTATTATCTATTATAGATAGGATCATTTGGCAAAATCAATCAGTTTCATATAAGTATTGTTATGGATTTAATGTGTACAAAACTATCTTTTTCTTTTCATTTTTGTGGTCATTTTTAAATGTGGCAAAAATTAGAAGATAAATCTCAGGGTTCAGAGAGACAAATAAATGCCTTTTGAAGTCATAAGGAAATAATGATTAAGAAATTAGAAATCTGAATTAAAATAAAAGGACCATAATTTCATTTCAGTGAGCTAAATGTATTTAGGTAAAATATTGAAATAACTCTATTTAAGATCATGCATTTTTTGAGAGATCTTTACTCTTAGTAAGACAAGTTTAAAATAAAAAAAACACATTAAGCTTTAGATATAGTTAATAAAATAAAACAAAATGTTTCAAATAATGAGATAAAGTCATTTAAAGATGAATGATTCCAATCAATTCTAGTGGAATATGGTTAAAGCAAGAGGTAATGTGGCATTACTCTTCTTTATAGCCATAGAATGACTATTCCCTTGGAATCAGGAAGGGTTCAAGTCCCACTTCTGATGTATAAATGTATATAGCTGATACATACACATACACACACACACAGCTATATAATCACAGGTAAACTCTTTGAATCTTTTAATGTTCAAAGCAAGTCTCTAACTTATAGATGACTTGCCAATTTGCATTAATGGTAGAAATTCCACACATGAAGTTACTCTTCTCAAAAGAAAAATTATTTATCTAGACAAAAACAACTTAAAGTGATTACTTTTCTTTGATTTAAATGGATGAATTTAAAAAAAACACAAAGGAGAAAAGATTATATATAGATATTATAGAAGTGCCATACTACTAGATAATACATACAAGAGATTTTTACTGAAGATTTCTATTAAAAATGTCAGCTTTGATGATCATAATCCATAGAGCCTTGTGAAAGTAAAGAAACTGCACTATATTTTCAATATTTTGGGTAAATTCTTCTCATTTTCTTTAAATGTGAAACCATCACTTAGTCATCATCTACATGTTTTTATTGAATACTTATTGTATAAGGGACTAAAGAGAAGACATTCCCTGCCTTGGAAAGATGTATGTATATTTGTGTGTGTATATGCATATCTATACACACATACATAGAAGTGCACATATGCATAATTCAAGATCCTTTTCCTGAAAGTATACATATTTTCAGTCAGCAGAAGGGCTAAAGAAAATATAGAAAATATATTTAGAAATTTGTCATATTGATGAGCTTTCTGACAACTTTTTTCTTTGTCTCTTAGTATGAACTATTTGCAAGATGTCAGATTTCTGAACACATGAAAACATCCATGGTGCTCAGTTGTACTTCTGCAAAAATAGATTCTATCATTCATGTGGTCATGGAGAACAAAATGATGCTATAAATTAGACATTATTCAGTAGATAGCATATAGCAAGAACATTATCTTTAGTTTTTTTTTTTTTTTTTTCTTTTTAGCAAAGGACCAAACAATCACAGCACTTGGAAAAAAAAAGACAAGCAAACAAACTAAAAGGAGATAGGATATAATGTTAGTAATTAAAGTGGCAAAATGGACTCATATCATCTGAAGAGATATTGCAAATAAAAGGACTTTCATTTATCCTCTTCATGCCCCATAAAGTGCCAAAGCTTGATGCATAAATCACTTGCAGATGGAGTATAAGAAAGTCCCCCTGCAAGCCATTCATAAACAACTTTGTCTCATAAGAAAGCACATTATGGATCTGTCCATGGAATTTTTCCCTTGATCTGCACTGACATATGAAAACAATCTACCCATAATAGGAAAGGGAGTGAGATTAGACTATTATGGGGGGAAAGATAGAATACAAAGACCAAGAAGTAGTATTTTTTGATGGCAACAAAGTAATCTCTTCACAAAGACTGTGAATGATTTTAGTGCAAGCACTTGAAGTCTTTTCTATGCACAAAGCCATACTACTGTGTATCACTGCAAACAAATGTTGGCACAAAGGTCAGAAGAGATATTGCAAGTCAGCTATAAACATATCAGTGGGGCAGGAGAAGGAAATCAAAAGATCTGATGCATTTAAACAAATCTTCATTCATGGAAAATACTACTTGAGAACTAGAATAAAATATGTCTGCACAAAATATTCTGTCATCTGCAACATTTTAAAATTTTATATCTAAAAGGATTTTCTATACATGTGCATATATAGGGCAGTTGGCATGATTTAGTGCATACAAAGAACTGGCCTTGAAGTGATGATGGCTTGGGGATGAAATCTAGCCTCTAACATATAATGTCTGTGTGATGCTGGGCAAGTCCCTTTACCTTTCAATGCCCTAGGAAATTCTCTAATATTTTAGTAATTTAATAGCTATTTATTTGTAGTGATAGCAGGAGTTTTCTCATTAGTGAAATCACAGTTCTGAAACAAAAATATTTATGTGATAGGATAGGGATAAGAACTGTAATTTTGGAAACTCTCTGTAACTTGCATTCTTAGAGAATTGTATATAGGGAAGTGGTATCCAAATATATTTTTAATATAAATCCCTAGCAGTAAAAAAAGAAAAAAATTAGAACATGCATACTCAATACAGACATGCTGATTTAATAATTATATACATTATATATCCTCAAAATAGAAATTAAAAAGGATAAGATAAAAATGAAATGGCATTGGCTAATAAGGAGTCTCTGGAATATATTGAGTAAGGAAGTGACATTGATAGACCTTCATTTACATAAATCACTTTCACACATGTATGGAGAATAGAATGGAGAAGAAAGACACAGAATGGAAAGAGACTGAATGAAGAAGCAAGGACTGCAATTAGGAGGCTATCATAGAAAAGCAACTAGGTGGCAAGTATATAGAATAATGGACTTGAAGCCAAGAAGACTCGAGTTCAAATTTTACTTCAGACATTTACTAGCTATGTGACCCTGCAGATCTGTCTCAAGTTTCTCAGAACTTTGGAGAATAGTGCCATTTAGGAAGAGGGATAGTGATGATTATTAAAGGACACTGAAAATCAGTCAAATAGAGATAGGAGAATCAATGGGAGTTGTGCCTATCAGTCTAGAGAAGAAAAAATAAATATTGAGGAGGAGAATATAGTTAAATGCCACAGAGAAGTCATAGAGGATGAGAGTTTTAGAAAGTCCCCTGAGTTGGCAATTAATAATTATTTGGTGAAGGGGCAGGTAGCCGATTCAGTGATAGAGCACCAGCCCTGAAGTCAGGAGGACCTGAGTTCAAATCTGATCTCAGACAAGTAATACCTCCTAGCTGTGTGACTCTGAGCAAGTCACTTAACCCCAATTGCATTAGCAAAAAAAAATCTTTGGTAATTTTGAAGAAAACAATTTCAATTAAGTATTCTTAGGGCTGTGTGCAAGGAACTGCACTAAAGGGTTACATTGCTAAAGGGAAGTGAGATAATTTGTGCTGAGCCACACATTTCATTGAGCTTCTTTGGGAGAAGAGTTCAGCAGAAAATGGACAGAAAATTTTGTTACTATCTCAGGTTAAAGGGCTAACCAAGAATAGGAAGATGAATTTCATTTCTGTGAGAGTGTTTCTTTAAGAGAATAGTTTATAAATAACTAGAAGAATAATTTAGAAGAAGTCTAAATCTAGAAATCTAAATTCAAGGTACTTTAACAATTTATATGATAGTATCTAATTCCAAAATATTCAAATTGAACTTTTTTAACTTTATGATTCAATTCATTTTGACCAAATATATGAAAAATAAAAATATCATAAAACATTAAGAGAAAAATTAAATATAAACTAAGATCAAATATAAACCATCTGTTTATATTTTAAAACCATTTTTAATCTGACTTCAATCTATCTTTCCAACTTTAATTCATTATTGTCTTCTCCACTCTGGTGCCCCAGCCAAATTGGCCTTCCTGTTTGTCACACACAATACTCCATCTTTCATGCCTTAGAATTGACCTTATATCCCATGCCCAGATTATACTTCAATCTCATATCTATTTTTCAAAACTCTGTTCCTTCTTTGTGAACCCTTGGCTGATTCTGTCAGCTGTTAATTCCCTCTCATCTTTATTTTATCTAATATTTATTTTGTGTATATTATCTTATATTCCCAGAGTGTAGTACAGTGTAGAAGGAATTTGAATGCTTTAACACTGATTGATATTAAACTTTAGGTCTCCTAAAACCTTGAGAATTCTTTTTCCTTGTTAACTCTTCTACTTTATTTCTTCCTATTAACTTGCTTTGCTATTACTTAACTTTCCCATTCTCCCCTTCTCCCCACCATGGATCCCTCTTTTATTCTCCTCCCCCCATCCTTTCCCTCCCTCTTTATTCCTTTCCTATTAATAATCTACACACCTTATCCCCTCCCATTAATTTACACTCTTCTATACCTCACTTTATCCTATTCTCTTTCATTTTATTTCTTTATAGATTTTGGAGAATTCCATACTCTACTTAATATACATATGTATTGTTCCCTCTTTAACACATTCTTGATGTGAATAGTTTTCAGAATTATCTAGTTCCTTTGTGTTAGTTCTTGATGTTGCACCTCATTCATATAGTATAATTACTATTTTTACCTTTCCCTAGATAGTTTTACTTTTTAGACTCACATCATACTCAGCTCTAATCTAATCTTTCTTTTGGACTACCAATTACTACTATCAATCTTAGACAAATAGTTTACATTTCTAGGTATAAGACATTAACATTAACAATTTTTTTCTTATTGAGTCCCTTGAAGCCTTTGAAGGTGTCTCTTATATGTTAAATTTTCTATTGAGTTAACTGAGTTTTCTTTTTAAAAAATTGTTGTTTGGCCATATTTTCCTTACTAAGGAGGATGACTTTTTGAGCTTGAATGAGAGACTTTACATATATCTCCATTTAACTTATATTTGGTCTATTGTTCTGGGCTCTCAAGGTCTTTTGGGATGCTTTCTATTAAACAATTTATTAGCTTTTCATACAAATATTGTTTGGTCTGCAGATTTTGCAAATATATCATTAATGCCTTAATTCCAAATTGCTGAAATGCTAAATAGTATAGAGCTCAAGGAAGAGCATTGAATGGATGTAGTAGAGGCTTCCCTTAAAAGTAATATCATTATACTGCAACATATCTAACATATATAGGACTGCTTGCCATCTAGGGGGAGGGGGTGGAGGGAGGGAAGGGAAAAATCGAAACGGAAGCGAGTGCAAGAGATAATGTTGTAAAAAATTATCCTGACATGGATTCTGTCAATATAAAGTTATTAGTAAATAAAATAAAATAAAAAAAGAACCTGACTTAAAAAAAGTAATATCATTAATAATTATGTCTGTTGTCATATTGTTTATCTTATATAAGTCATATGACTATGTCATATAGCCTTTTGATTGGGTGCATCAATTCTAAATCCATCTAACGCATAGTTTATCTAGCAACATTTCAGGTGTTTGCTGAAATCTAAATATATTGTATCTATAATATTTCTATGATCCAGCAGTCTGGTAATTCTGTCAAAAATGAAAATGAATTTGGTCTAGAATAACTTTTTTCTAAAGATGTCATGCTGGGGTTAATGATCATTACTTCCCTTTATAAAATTTCACAAACCATCCATATATTTTGGAGTTTATCAGGATTTGAAGTAAAAATCATTAATTTATAATTTGCAGACTCAATCTGCTTCCTCTAGATTTGAAAATTAGGACCCCTGTGTGTCTTCAATACTGAGACTTACTACTCAGAATTGATTTTATGTGCTCTTTGGTCTCATCATTTCTTCATTGAATATACTTCATATTTACTCCTCTTCTTTGGCTCTTCATCATAGTGCTGGATATTGCCCCTGATTTATGCATAGCTCATAAATATTTTTTATTAAAATTTTCTAATAGGCTCACTAAGATTAAAGAAGTTGTGAATCCTGCTTAGCCATCCTCCTAGAAAGCTTTAGTTAAAAAGCAATAATGAAGGGAAAATTTCTTTGTATCATTAATTCAGTATTTTTTAAAATAGCACTTCTTGAGTGCCTGCTCTGTGCAGAGTAGTGTTCTAGCCAACAGTGGAGGAAGCACAGATCCTGCTAGCTGCTAATTCCTTTGTTACATATTAAGAAATCAAGAATTTTCTGTTTTTTGTTAGTTTAATATTATGAAGTATATTGCTATTTAATAAAAGGTTTTACTATGAATTGGCTTTGAATTTACTTTGAATTTACATTGAATTGGCATTGCATTTGAAACTACTTTCCATGTTCAGCTGAAATTCTACCACTAAATATTTATTAATTTGGATTAAGCATTACCCCTTTTCATCACCCCTGCATTCTTCCAGCCATAGATATTCCTTTAAACTGCTACTACTCTTAGGAGGGGTAACATCAAGTGATCAATACTTTATATTAGTCACTTTATCTTTTCTTTTTGACATTAATTTACTTTTTGAGAGCTATGGGTACCCAGAAGCTAGTTGATGTAAGGGGAGGTGTTAGAAACTATCTCCTACTAAGTTTTCCCTGCTATACTCAGTCAGGCAATAAATATTTATTAAGTACTTGCCATGTACCCAGGCAAAGGTACTGATGGCTGGAAAAAATTTCTTTTTACTCTCAAGGAATTTGCAATCTAATGTCACAAGATATCACCTTATAAGTCCAAGTCTTTCCATATTTTAAAAAATCCATGAACTCATCATTTTCTATGCCACAGAAACTTTTTACTATATAGTTTTTCTAAATGGTATAAAACATTATTGATTAATATCACTGACATATTGTGCAGTTTCCTTATTTTTCTCTTTTGATTAAATCTATTTTAGTTTTAACTTTGTCTAAGATCAATGATTACTACCCCTGATTTTTTCCAATAAATTCCACTGTTGATCATTATGTTTATGTGTACCTCTTATTTTCTATCCTTGCTGACTTCTCTGCTTTACTTCTACTTAATATCTTGCCTTATTATTTAACCTATCCCTTCTCCAAATATCTCTCCCTTATCCTCTCTCCTCACTTTCTCACTTCCTCTTCATCCCATTCTCATTTATATACCTTCTATTCCTATTAATCTTCTTTTAATTCCTATTAATCTCTCTTAATCGTCTTTCTGTATTTAGAAAGCCTTTATGCCCATACATATTATATACATATGTGTGTGTTTATGTTTGTATTGTTCCTTCTTTAACTCATTCCACATGAGAATGGAGTTCCAGAACTACTAACCCTCATCCCCTATCTAATTCCTCTGTCTTTTCTATACAAGTTTGCTTTTTAGAGTCACATCATACTTAGCTCTCTCCCAATCTTTCTTTCAAACTACCTAAATAATAATGGCAATCTTAAACATGTGGTTTACATTTCCATGTATAAGACATGAACAGTTTGTCCTTATTGAAGCCCTTGTAATTAGCCTTTGATCTTTATCTTATATTTCTCTTGGATCTTACATGTCAATTTTTCTATTAAATGTAGATCTTTTTGCAACAAAATCTTAACATTAATTGATTTTTTAATTCAGGATTATGCTTAACTTTCCTGGGTATGATATTTTTGGCTGCAACTCTGGTTCTTTTGTTCTTAGATATATCATGTTCCAAGACTGTGATCTTTTAGTGTATCCAGTGCTAAATCTTGTGTGATTGTAATTGTGGCTTCACCATATTTATATTACCCATAATATTTTTTCCTTGACCTGAGGATTTCAGAATTTAACGATAATGTTCCTATAAATTTTCCTTTGTAGGATTTCTTTCACATGGTGACCAGTGGATTTTTTTCTATTTCTATTTTCTTCTCTTATTCTAATATTCAGGGACAATTTTCTTTAATTATTTGATGCATTATTGTATCAAGAATCTTTTTTATTGTTATTTTCAGGTAGTACTATTATACTTATGTTTTCTATTTTGATCTGTTCTCCAAATACATTGCTTTTCTTATGAGATGTCTCCCATTCTGTTTCTTTTTCATTCTTTATATTTTGTTTTATTATTTCTTGATTTCTTATAACTTTGCTATCTTTTCCTTCCTCAATTTAGTTTTTAAGGAGTCATTTTCTGCCTTAAGATTCTGCATCTTCTTTTCTAATTGGTTGACTTTTTTTCCCATAATCTTCTTGCCTTTCTTGGAATTTAAATTTAAATTTAGTTTCTTTCTTATTTGATTTCTAAAGTCTTTTTTGAGTTCTTCTATGAATTCTCTTTGGACAGGTGATCATTTGATATTACTCTTTGTGATATGAAGAGCCTTTTTAACTTCAATATCTTTCTCTGAAATCAACCTCCAGTCTTCCTGATTCCTATAGTAACTTTCTATAGTTAGGTTCTTTCTCTTTTACCTGCTCATTTAAAAAAATTATATTTGCTTATTAATATAAAAATTTCTAGATTGGAGCATGGGAGATGATTTCTCCAGCCTCAAGTCCTCCTTCAGCTCTTTGCTCTGTCCTGGAACCCAAACCAAGAACTCTGCCCTTCTGTAACTTTCTGCAGCCAGCAGCATCCTTGCCCAACAGTTCCTGCACTACTTGAGCATGTAATAATTCCTTCTCACCCAGGGTGATATCTCATAGAACAACCGGTGCCTCTTGTCAGCAAAAGTTCCCTCAATCTTCCCTGATTCAGACAATGGATTTCCCTTGTTGTCCACCAGACTCCTCCCCACCTCCCACCCCCACCACCCCTGCTGTCTTGGAGGTAAAATGGCTGTGGTAGGGGCTGAGGCTAGCTCCCAATCCGTCAGGGGCCTCACCACTTGATGTTTCAGCAGAGTTAGCCTGGAGGTGTTTAACTTCCCACAAGTCACTCTTGTCTTGGCATCTTTCTGGATCTTCTCAGATTGTCCTAGGAGGACCACTGTTCTGTCTCCACTCTTGTTTGTTTTTACCCTTTTTATGTTCGCCCTAAGGTGCTATTTTGTCCTGTTTGTGGGGGAGATCTGGAGAGCTTGCAGTTTTCTGATTTACTTTGTCATCTTTCCATCCTTTCAAAAAGGATTTTTGTTTTTACAATGAGCCAGAAAACCATAAATTAAATTGCTATTATTGACACCATACCTTCAAACTTAAAATTATATTGATAAGCTACTCAGAGAGTGATTGTATAATATAAGGTTCATAATAGTTGAAATACACTGAATACCTCAGAGGACAATTAATTTATATATGGTCCACAATTACCCTAATATAAGAAGCTACTCAGTACCTCACAGAGTAATAAATCTTAGTCAGAGTTTAAGTCTGAGTTAGAGTCAATAGATATTTATTTAGCACCTACTCTGCACCAGGCATTGTGCTAAGCATTGTATATACATAGACAGACATAGAGACAATTCCTGTCTTCATGGAGCTCATAATCTAATGGGAAAAGATACCATATGGAGAAAAGTTGAAAAGGGAGGGGAAGTTATCTGCCTTGTGGGAAAGGGGAGGATCATGAAATTCTCTACCTGGGGAAGAAAATAATTTAAAGAGGTAAGAGTTTTAGAATTTATCTGATGAAGAATTAGCTCATGGAAATCATGAAGTGGGAAATGATGAGGCGAAGTCCCAAAGAGCTCACCTTAAATAATGGAGGATTGGGGAGGAGGTCTTTGATGTCCATCTTTCACGCTCTTCAATCAAGAGTAAAGGAAGCCCAAGGGAAGGAACTGTTGAGGAACTGAGAATTTTAGAGTTGGTTTTTTCTTCAATAATAATTTTTAGAAATCATGAAGTTCAGGAAGGCATCGGTTTAGAAATGATGGTCCATAGTACTCCAAATATAAGAAGATTTAGAAGACTTCAGAGAGTGTTATCTTTTTTTTTTTTTTAACAGTCACAACCTCTGCATATGTATTCATGGTTTTTATGTTATTTTCTAGAATTTTCCTTAATAGTGATTACAAGGAGCTAGCATTGTTAGATGAATTTTACTGCACAGGCTGCTACATCAGGAGGATGTAGAAGGTAGATGTTGATTAATGACTGGAAAGTTTCTTCTTAATGGAAAAAAATGTGAAAAAGTGTTCATGGTAACACTGTATCAATGAAGGCTCAGGAAGATCCCAGTTCAACTCCAACCCCAGGTATTACTTGTGAGTCATTTAATAGAATGTTTGCCTCAATTTCCTCAAATGTAAATGGTGATAATGATAGCTACTTATTAGTGCTTTAAGAGGATCAAATGAAATAATTATTTCTAAAAAACTTAGCACAATGTTTGGCACATAGTAGGTGCTTTGTAAATGCTAACTATTGTATTGTAAATGCTAACTACTACTACTACTACTAACTATTACTACTAAAAACATGCAATCAGGAGAGTCATTAGATTGTTTAATATTCATTTTAAAATAATAAAATATTTCCTTAGAAAAAGAAGTATCTTTGCTAATTGCTGCATCATCAAATTGTCTCTTTAATTGAAAACTTCTGTATTTACCAGAATTTTATATTTACCCAGACTGGCAAAGATAAAGAAAAAATTGTATGAATAATTTCTATTTTATAAGAAATTATAAAAATGGCCAAAAAAGAGCTCTATGGAAAACTATTTATTGTTTTTTCTGATTAGTTTCAAAATATACTTAGCAAGTTGCTGATGTTTTCTGTATTTCAAATGTAACTAGGTGAGATCATCTGTATTTATAAATTCTTGCAGACTAACTTGTCATAGTATTGAAGAAAGCATCTTGTTTTGAACAAAAGGATAGTGATATACATGCTGTCCACAGAGTGTATAGATGACAGATCAAGAGGAAAATGAACTCTCTGAGAGTTTTTCCAATGTCCTTCATTGTAAAATATAACAAATATAGTATATTCTTGGTATATGGTGGGTTTCTTTATCATCACCCACATTCCTAGAAGATGTTTTGTTAAACTAAATTTGTGTTTCTCTATTGAACACAAATGATTCTATTTAAAATTTAATAGGGTGATTATTACTTCCAAAAAAAAGCTTTTCAGGATGAATATTATAGAATCCAAACCTAGAAAGGAATTGAGAAGCATCTTGCTAAGCACTGTTAAAAATAGGAGTAAAGGTATTGCCTCTATATTTTATGAGAGTAAGTAGATGATATAGTAAAGAAAATGAAAATTATTTCGTGGGTAGACAAGTATTAGCTATTCTAGATATACTTCCTTAAGCCTAGGACTTTTGTTCATTTGTTTTCCTGGATTCAATCACATTTTCTGATTATATATACACTCACACATTTATTTACAAATGTTAATGTATATTTGTGTATGTATATATGTATGTGCATATACATTTGGTGTGTACACACGCATATAATATACATATGTGTCTGTGTGTATGTACCCATGATTTCATCTAATATAGAGACTTCCCATTGTAGAAATTCCCTCTATGATTGACAACTAACTTTAACTTGTAGTCTTAAAGTGTTGCTTGGAGTATTTAAAGGTTAAAGGACTTCCCCATGGTCACATAATTAATATATGTCAGAATTAGGGCTTAAATCCAAGGTTTTTTTTGTCTTTAATGGTGACTGTCTTTCCACTACATCACTGCCTTTCAATGTATACATAGACAAAAGCATTCCAGTGTTCCAAATACTAAAATACTATACAGTGTTAAGACCTTATTATATAATTTTTTCTTTGTTTTGTGTTTTCTTTGTTTTTGTGGCACAATGTTTGGAGCACCAGACTTGGAGTTAAGAAGACCTGAATTCAAATCCAATCTCAGACACTTACTAGTTGTGTGAGCAAGTCACTTAACTCTGCCTCAGTTTTCTCAACTGTAAAATAAACTGGAGAAAGAAAAGGCAAATAACCATTCTAGTACCTTTGCCGGGAAAACACCAACTGAAATGTTTGGAGCTCAATCCTCTCATTGCTTCCTTCTTCCTCTTCTTAAAAATCCAGAGGCAAAGCTGGTATACTGACAAACCCTTCCTCTTGTTGGAGGAGGAAGTTGTGCTGGCTATCCTGTCACCCACTCTACTCATTCACTGAATTGTCCCACCATAAGGTTTTGCCATCATTTTACCATCATTTTTAGAGAAAAACAAATGGAACACGGGACCCTTCAGATTGCTCCATATATCCCCTAGGAAAAAAATTCATTTTTCCTCTCACATATAGTTGTAGGACAATATATAGTTGTCCTAACCTAGATACTGTTAATATTGAATCAAGGGTGCTCTTGATTCTGAACTGACTGGCAAGACTCAAAGCACTGAAAAATACTCTGCCATTATGGGTCATCTGCCCTATTTCTTTCATTGTCTGAATTTTGTGTATCCTGCCTCAGGCTAGGATTTTTAGTCAATGACTTGAGATCGGATCTTTTGTTCACATTTTCTGGACAACATGATTTTACTATGTTTTAAAGGGTTAGCTTTTTAAATTTTATTTTAAGTTGATTAGGTTTTAAAGTTCTATTTTATTTCAAGAATTACAATGTTAAGAGCTGTCAGAAATAGTAGCCTTTCTTAGAATGTAGTCTAATCTGTGACAGGAAAAAAGAGACACTCCAGAGAAGTCAATGGATCTACTTAAGGTACAAAAACTAAGACTCAAATTCAGGTCTCTTTTCTCTAAGACAATTGTCAAGTGCAAATTATGTGTGTATATGTATGTGTATATGATTTTTTGGTGTGTGTGTATCTGTGTACGTGTATGTGCAGTTTTGTAAGGATACTACTTTTAGCAAGTTGGTGATTTGTAAAGAATTTCACAGCTTCTCACCTGAAATGAAGTCATCATGGAATTGTACTTTACTAAAATGTAGGAATACAATAATAGGAGTGCCACCTAACTATGGTAGATCTTTGGTTGCCCTCTAGTATTTTAAGTTTGAGAATTCAAAAGTTTAGAAGTGATGATGCTTCATTGGAAGGGTTACTTGAGTGATAAGGATAAAATCTAAGCTGGTCTTTACACACAACAGTTTGGTGGTATAGTGGACAGAGGGCCTGGAATCAGGAAGATTTGAGTCACTTAACCCTGTTTGACTCAGTTTCCTTATCTGTGAAATGAGCTATAAAAATAAATGGCAGATCACTCTAGCATCTTTGCCATAGAAACTCCAAAAGGAGTCATGAAATATTGGACACAACCAAAAACAACTAAACAACAATGAATTAAAAATAATATTCATTTAATGCAGAATTTGTAGTATTGAGCATATCCTGAAAGGTTTGAGGTTCATGGAAATCTAGAGGGAAGTCCCATGAGTCAAAGACTAATGGTGCTGCTCTGTTGAATATCTATTTCAAGATAACTGCATAAAACTAAAAAACTAATATTCACTTCAACATCTAGTTACTAATTTTCCTCTTAAGTCAACCAATTAATAAATTCAAATCATTATCATCTAAAGTGGTACTGATAAGAAGGATTCATTGGGTTGGCTAAGCTCAAATTTGAGGTCCATAATTGTGTTTTCCTGATTTCTTTCAAGACTATAAGGGCTTTTGCATAAGCTTTTGCACAAGGAATTATAGAAGTCATTAAAATCTAAAAGAAATATTTATTTTCAGCTTCTGTAATTATGGAATAAACATTATGGATAGACTTAATAAATTAAATTATGTTTAACTAAATTTCTTAAATTATGTTTAACTAAATTTCTCTCCAGCCTCAAATGGAATAAACATTATGGATAGACTTAATAAATTAAATTATGTTTAACTAAATTTCTTAAATTATGTTTAACTAAATTTCTCTCCAGCCTCAAATGGAAAAGTTACCTGGATTTTAAAGTAATGAGAAGTTTCAAAATGCTCTTTAAAAAACTTTGTGTTTAAATAGAAAAAAATGAATGGTTAAAATGGAGAAGCATGTAGCAATTTTTCTGGCCTGAGAATATTAGGAAGATTTAGCACAGAGAGCAGGTGTAAATCAATATAGCATTATTAAAATCATTTAGATGTATAGTTAGAATAGAAACAATAATGTGCACTTGGTTGGAAGGCAGTTTCAGCCACTTCGCAAAGAAATGCTGCATTGTTAATATGCTTCCATAATAATTGACAAAGCTACTATTTCCAAGGAAATGAATCACCCCATATTTATCTAGACTTTCTCCTTTACTTAACAGAGAATCAGTGCTAGTACTAGCCCATATCTATTTTACTTGTATGGTTATGCTATTTCAAATATATTTATCTTCATATAATCAAGGTATCTCTTATTTTGGTTTTTAAAATCCTTTATGAATGTACTAACAGCATGCTCGCCAAATAAATTACCTTGTAGGTTGACAAAATTGTTAAGCATGGATGAAATATAAAATAGCAGGTATAGTTATCGTATCTCTTTGCATATGATAAGTTTGTTCACAAAGGCACAGGCTTGGATTGTCAGAATCATAAATAAACCAGTATGATGGGCATGGTTCTAGATGCTGCCATTCAAGGATGTGTGTGTGTGTGTGTGTGTGTAGCTTCCTCCTGGGGAAAACAACTTGGAATTTGAAGCATATTATTTTTACCTTTATTCTTTATGATTTTACCACAAAACTACAGCATATGAACTTCATCTCTTATCTACCCAGACTTACCACCCTCAGGGTTAGTCCTGTCACTGTCATACTTCTTTTTGGGGCTAACCTCTTTCCTCATCCCTTGTTTCTCTAGGTGACTTATTCTTCTCACAGTTTAGTTGCACTCACAATCAAACTATTGTTTGCATTACTGTCATCATCCCATACTGTGCATTGACTCCAGCCCCAACCCAATTCAACAACTTTTTAGCCCAGGTAAAAGAATTCTCAATAATTATTTCTTTAGTGGAAAGCAGTGTAAAATTTTGATGTACATCTATTAATAATATGCTACAATATGGGGTTCCTTTCTTTTCAACAGGAATTCTTATTATTTTCAGCAATAAGACCTGGGAAAAAGTTAGTTTTATTGGTATGTCATATCTTCTTGGAGATGCTCTGCTATAATTTTTTACCTTTGTTTCTGATTCCAATTGTTTATTTTTTTGTATGATAAATCTCTTCTTCATAAAACTTAGCCTTATCCATCAGTGGGAATTTATTAAGTGCTTGTCATGTGTCCTAATTGCTGGAAATACAAATATAAGGAATGAAATATTGACTCATAAAGAACTTACATTCCAAAAGGAAGAAAGTGACATTCTATATTGTCTTCCCTGATCTCCAGTGGGGTATGTGTATGTGTGTGTGTGTATTTTATAGTTAGATGTTGTTAAAGGTAAGTTTTTTCTTTTCAAGTTTTTACAATTATGCTCATTTACATTTTGAGGAATAGCATTTTTCATATTTGTCTTTGAGTTAAAACTTCCCCTGTATTTTTATCAATTCATACTTCAAATTCTATATATTCAATAAGCTTATATTCTTATTTTTAAAAAAGAATCTGTGAAAGTTTTAGTTTCTAGGCATAATCTGTTAGGATACAAGATTCACTGATAAAGTCAAAGGATCTTGAAATTCAAGAGATTCAGAATACATGCAAAAGAAATACATGTCAACAGGAAGCAGTTTAACAATACACATTCTTGGATATGTTCATTCTGGGCACACCTTTGTCTCAGGAAATATTTTTACTCCCATTTCACTACTACAATCACTTGAAAAAGAAGAAACCTTCAAAATCATCATTCAGCTTTGATGGAAATCTATTCCAGAAAAGCTGCTTTTAAAAGAAAAGATACTAAATCAATTAATCCCGCATTGTTCAGTGTCTTACACTGTATTCTTAAAGTAGGAGAGTGGGTGTCTGTTTCCACAGGACTTTTGGATAGGTTATTTATGCAAAGAGGTAGCAATAATACAACTTCTCCAGATATTAAGAAAGATTCGGGCAATCAAATTTTCAAAGTGCTTTTTCCCCACCTAAGAGCTTTATGGTGAATAGCACATGGTGAAAAGCACAGTAGAAATGCCAAGTGGTTACAGTGAAAACAATTTATAAATACATTCAGGAAAATTATACGAGTGGGAAAATGCCACCATATTTAAGATATTATAATTCAGTTGTCCTATAAACTTTATTATTTATACATGATGGATTGGCTTCATGGAATGTAGGAGGAAGAGAGAAACTGGGAGGTTAAAAAGTAATAGAACCCTACACATTTTCAGGCAAGTACCTACTCTCTCATCTTTGCATGAGCTCCACTATTTCCTTTGCTGCTCATGCTATTTTCCCTCTGAACTTAAAGACCTATTTACCTGCTCCCCTAAAAGAAAGATGGAAATAGAATAAATTCAGGATTTATCACTAATGGTATCCCCATCTACCCTCCCCACCCCCCACTTCCCACTCTTCTCCCTTCTTCCCTTCCCCCCCCCCCCCACACACAGCTGAAGAACTGACTGGATAGATTTTTTTCAGAGGCAGAAATAGTGTGAGAAACTATATTATGATTAAATAAATTGTGACTAAAAGAAAAAGGAATAAGAGATTATAAGTATAAAGATCAACGTATGTGTGGTGTTTTTCTTCTTTTATAATATATGAAGGTTCTCTCTGGGAGCAGGTTTCTCGGGGAGGTTTTCTGGAGGCAGTCTTAGTTTCAGTTAAAAGTAATAATCACCCAAATGCAGCCAGGTGCTAAAAGTTCAAATCTTTTATTGCTTCCTCCAAAATAGCCTTTTTTCTTAGAGGCTTAGTTTTTCTTAGAGGCCTATCTTTCTGCTTGGTTCCAAGAGTTCTTGCAATTGTCCTTTGCTTTCTTCAGCCTCCAGCCAGCACAAAGGTGGAAGATGGAATGAATCTCTCTTGCCTCCAAAAGAGGGCTTCTGACTGAACTTACTTGACGCTCCCTGTAGTGTTCTTTTTCTTCTTTAAAATATAATGGTTCTTCTCTCAGAGAAAAAGCAGGTTTCTCAGGGAGATTTTCTGGAGGCAACCTTAGTTTCAGTTCAGATCAATAATTACCCCAAATGCAGCCAGGTGATAAAAGTTCAGATCTTTTAGTGTCTCTAATATAGCCCGGTTAGCTTAGAGGCCTATTTCTCTGTTTGTCTCTAAGAGCTCTTACAGCTTTGTCCTTTGCTTCTGCCTCTGCTTTTTTCAGCCTCCAGAGTCAGCACCAAGTTGAATCTCTCTTGCCTCTGAGAGAGGGCTTCTGGCTCTCAATCTCCCAGAGTGCTCCTCTCCGACCCCAGTCAATGTTCCAAAGTAAAACTCCTCACTCAGAGAGGGCTTCTGGCTGAACTCACTTGACACTCCCCTCTCAATCTAAATTCAGCTGAATTCTCGACTCGTAGATTCCTCACTCTGTAAAACTTCCTTGACTGGCCCATTGAAGCGCTATTTATGCTCCTTCGAGAGAGAGGGATTGTGGGATGTGAGAGAGAGGGATTATGGGTTTCTTCCCAGAGTGCTCTCTGGCTCTAAGAGCTTCAAGGGAGGTGTGAATTCACAAAGTTACACAATTAACTTTGTGAATCTCCCATACTTGTGAATTCCAATGAGTAAAAGTATAAATATAAGCATTATATCAATTAGTTCTACTTAGTACCATGTTTCAGGTACTGGCCCAAAACATCTCAACTCTAATGACTTAACAGTTTGTAAAGATTCAACATCTCCCTCTTTCTTTTGTTTTAGAACTAGGATGGTCATGACCTCCCTGACTTCTCAAGGAGGTGAGAACCCCAAAAAGATGATCATGCCTTCCTTGACTGCTCAAAAAAGGAGTGAAAACACCAGAAAAAGAAGTCACTCCCTCCCTAACATCTCAGGAAGGGAGATGAAAACATAGGAGATCAAATCAGATTAGCGGGTTTCTGAAGGGGCTCACTTGAAACAGGTACGTATAAATCCATCAATATCAGCCAGAACTTGAAACAGATATACATGGTATACATAAATCCATCAATATGGGAGGCATTACATGTAATTTACATAACCAGATAGCAACATAACACAGGCTAGTAGTAATGTAACAAATAACATGAATCAACCTGAGAATTTACACATGTCCATAAGTCCTAGAAATAGTCCAAAAGGAATCCATTGTCCATTAGTTTATGTGCCAGGAATCCAATAGTTCCTGTAAGCTCTGAAGTACTACAATAGTCTCATCAACAATTTTTCATCTCAAGGAATCCAATGATTCTTGCTGGTTTTTCAAGAACTAAAACAGTCTCATCTTGTGTTAGGAAATCCAATGATTCCTGAAGATTCTTAAAAGTTCTTTTAACAGTCTCATTGTCAGCCATGCTCTTTCAGTGTCAGATGTTTCTTAAATCTCCTTTGTTTTGAAGTTTTTCTCTTTTTCTGTTTCATCTCAGGGAATTCAATGATTGTTGCTGATTTTTCAGGAATTGAAAGCTGAGATTTTAAAGTTCTTTTAACAGCCTCATTGTCAGCCATGTTCTTTTTCTAAACTAACTAACTTCCAATATGGAATTGGAATATATATGGAATATATTATATTCCAATATAATATATGACTGCTGTTTACATACCCTCCTTCTAGGACTTCTGGCAATCTTTTACAACACCATGTTGATTTATATTATTTGTTATACTGTTACTTGTGTGTGTAATTCATGTTTGTTACACCACATCAAGCCTGCACGGACTGTGGAGAGGGTCATCACTAATAGCCTCTGTGTTATTGCTATGTGCTTGTGTAATACCTCCCATGCTGATGGGTTTGTGCATAATAAGACCCTTCAGCCCAGAAACCCTCTGGCAACCCCCACTTCTCTTTGGTGCTTTTCATCTCCCTTCCTGAGATGTCAGGGAGGGCGTGATCATCTACTTTTTAGTGCTTTCACCTCCCTTTCTGAGAAGTCAGGGGGGTTGTGATCACTTCCTTTTTGGTGCTTTCACCTCCTTTCCTGAGAAGTCAGGGAGGGTGTGATCACCTCCCCTTGGGGGCTCTGACCTCCCTGAGGAGTCAAGGGTGGCATGACCACTTGTGTTCTAAAACAAAAGAAAGCAGGAGATGTAATGGCTGAGGCTCGAGTTGATGCACTGAGGTCCCAAACATGTGAGGCTAAATAGTAATTGGACCATACTTTATTAATATATATGCTTGAAGAAAGAATGGCCCCCACCCACTCTTTGTGCAAGTCCTAATGTGTTGTATAGGACATGACGATTTTGGTGGTGGAGGCAGGGGAGTGGAAAGGGAAGAGGAAAGAGAGACTACTGGCTAGTTTCTTGACACAGCTGCTCACATTGCTATGGCAACCACCCTTCACCTCTGATCCCCTTTTCACCTGCAATTCCCCTTTACCTCTGCTAGCTGGCTTCCTGTCGCAGCTGCCCATATTGCTATCACAATCCTTTTTCACCTCTACTGAGAATAAAGATTGAAGATTTTTCCCTTAACCTGAATTCCTGACTCTGGTTGATTTTAAATACGTGGTCATCACAGCTCTCCTCTCAATCTTTTCAGCTGAACTCCTGACTGAGCCTCTGTCTGCTTTTTATATATGATCTCCCAAAGGTTGACTTTTCCCTTCCGAGGGAGGGATTAAGGGAGGTGTGAATTCACAAAGTTACAAAGTTAACTTTGTGAATCTCCCATACTTTTGAACTCCAATGACTACTTAAATACTTCTTGCTTATATGAGCTCTCTAAAGGTGTGAACACAAACATTATTGTCTATCAGTTCCACTTAATACCTTGTTTCTTCTGGCCCATAACATCTCCTTGTAAGATCAGATCAATCATACTGAACCATGCTAAATTAGATAATTATTGTCTCTATCAACTCTAATGGCTTAACAATTTGTAAGGATTCCAACATCTCCTGCTTTCTTTTGTTTTAGAACATAAGGTGGTCATGACCTCCCTGATTTCTCAAGGAGGTGAGAACCCCCCAAAAAGGTGATCATGCCTTCCCTGACTGCTCAAAAAAGGAGTGAAAACACCATAAAAAGAAGGTAGTCATGCCCTCCCTGATGTCTCAGGAAGGGAGATGAAAACACCAAAGGAAATAGGAAATCAAATCAGATTAGTGGGTTTCTGAAGGGGCTCACTTGAAACAGGTACACATAAATCCATCAATATGGGAGGCATTACAGAGAGTTACATAAAATACATAAGCACATAGCAATATAACACAGGCTAGTAGTAACATAACAAATAATATGAATCAACATACAGAATTATACATATCCATAAGTCCTAGAAATAATCCAAAAGGAGTCCATTGTCCATTATTTCATGTGCCAGGAATCCAATAATTCCTGTAAGCTCTGAAGTACTGCAATAATCTCATCAACAATTTTTCATCTCAAGGAATCCAATGATGCCTGCTAATTTTTGTTCATCTTATGTTAGGGAATCCAGTGATTCCTGAAGATTTTAAAGTTCTTTTAACAATCTCATTGTCAGCCATGCTCTTTCAGTGTCTGATGTTTCTTAAATCTTTTCGTTTGTTTCCAGATATTTCTCTTTTTCTGTTTCTCTCTGATGGACAAGGCGAATATGGCTCATTGGCACCTATCTGATTCTTTTTCTACCTATGGAGATATAAGCAAACCCTCTTCCCCAAGCAGTTAACCTATCTAACTCCCTTCTATTTACCATTTTTGGGATTTCTCCTCATCATCTGGATATTACATTGGAGCTGCTTGCACTGGACACTTCCCTGTTGGGTTAAAAAACCTGTATTCTCCCCAACTGTAATCCTGATTGCTTTTCTGTTGGTTGATCACACCAGAGACCTGAATTTCTAAGGACTCTCTTGCTCTATCTCTAGATAGAGATAGTTGCTCTTGCACTACTAAGGCCTGAATTTTATCTCTTGTTAAGGGCCACTGTTCTACCCACACTGGTATATCAGTTTTCCACTGAATAGGAACCGGTGAGAGTGCTGACAGGCCTTCAACAGCAGCCCTGCCTAAAAAGCCAGAGTACTTAATTGGAATCCTATCTGCTGTAAAATGTCTCTTCCCCACAGATTGATGGGGATTTTTTTTAACCACAAAAAGGAGTAAAAACTCCTGTTTATTTTCAAATGTCCATTTCATAGGGGCAGCACTAACTTCTACTGCTATTGATCCTCCTACACCCAACATGTAGGTGTCTGCCTTAATCTTTGGCCAGTGACTGGGCCAGTTGGCACTTCTAATGACATTACAATCTGCACCCGTGTACACCAATCCTTTTAATGGTATTTCTTTCACATAAATATCGAGCATAGGTCGGTCATCTGTCACAGCTGCAGTCTAAAATATTCCTGGACTCTGCTGCTTGAAGTCAGAATCTGGTCAATTATCATCAGATTGTCTATTAGGGGTATGTAACAGTAAGTCTGATGTTATTACTTCTCCTGGTTGATAAATCACAGGTTGTCTACACATTTATTAGCTACACGTTCCCCAGTTTCCCACATCAGTGTGTGGATGGCCACTGTTTTGTAAGCATTCTCAGGAGGTGAAATGATCAAGCCTACTGTGCTGGACCATAAGCTGGACAGGAACACATTTCACCTCTCCAAGGGATAGCTCAGTAGTCTCTACTGCATACAACTCTGTTTTTCCTAATTGCAATGCCCTTTTCCCCTCTGATTGCCTTTTGGCTAATTGATTGTGTAATCTCCTTCTTCCATCCAATTGCCTTTTGTCTGATTGATCATGTCTTACTATCTAATTTCTAAAGACTCTCTGGGTGTAACCTCAGCTGCCATCTTGCCTCACCTGGGGCCCTGAACCTGGGCCCCGCCTCTCATTTCCTTGAGTCAATCTACATTCAGAGACCCAGTGAAAGCCTTGGTTACATTTTGGACATGGGGTTTTGGGTTTTATTCTCTTACCCTGTCTTTTCATTCTATCTCCATATCTACAATGAACTCTCAAATGTCCAATTTTTCCACACTGAAAACATTGACGAGTTTCTCTAGAAGTCCCTTGCCAAGAGGGACCCTGTCTTCCCATATTCATCATAGTTTGGGTATAATAAGCATTTGTGCCCACTGTGGCACAGCGCCTTATGATCTCCTCTAAAGGAGCATCTTTGTCTAGTCCCCATATAATTTTTTGGCAAACCTCATTACCATTTTCCTTAGTCAGATGTCTGGTCATTATTTCTGTTGCTGCATTATCTCCAATGATTCTTATTACAACTGTTTGCAAACATCCCACAAAATCAGCAAAAGGTTCACTCTATTTTTGTAAATGTTTTACTTCCATTTTTCTGTCCAGGGGCAGAACTCCAAGCTTTTAATGCAGCCTTAGAAATTTGCTCATACACTGGTATGGGATAATAAATCTGTTCTGAATTCTCTCCATACTGACCTTCACCAGCTAGTTGGTCAAAAGTGATCTGTCCAATAGCTCCTGTTTGCCTATTGCATTGGACTTGACTCCTACATAATTCATGAAACTCCGAAAGCCACAATAAATTTTGTCCAGGTTCTAAACATGACCTTGCTATGGATTTCCAATCATTCGGGGTTAAGATTTCATAAGACAAATTATCTAGTAACATCTTAATATAAGAGGATGTAGCCCCATAAAGAGTGCAATGCTTTTTCAAATCTTTAATTTTTTCCAAATTAAAAGGAGTGTATTTTCTCTCTTTTTGACCTGAAGTCAAACTTTTCAAGAACAGGATATGCATTTATAAAATCAGATATGTCTTCTCCTTCATTTTTTGCCTTAATTAATGCTTTTTCTAATCTTGTCATATTCTGCTTTACAGGAGAATGATTGTGTTTTTGCCTCTCTCCACCAATGAAGGGTTAATTGAGGGGGAAGGGTTATGAGATGTGGAATGATCTAATTCCTCCTGTTGTGAAGCATCATACTCAGAATTGTACTTAACTCCATTCTTAGCTGATTTTTTTGCTTTTCACCTAGTTTAGTTGGCACCTCCCCCTCCTGCTGTTTCTTCTTTTTTCTTATTCTAACACTTAAATAATTTCCTAAAGCCAGTTGTATTAAATTATATGTATTAAGTATATCTTTGGAAATTGAGTGAGGTCCATTTTTATTATAGAATTGACAAAGATCCTCTTCTACTAATTTCCACTCATCTAGGTCTAATTCTTTTTCCAGAGAGAAACAAGGACATATGTTCTTTGCAGTTTCTAAAAGTTCAGTGATCTGCTTCAAAATTATAATCAAACCTTGGTTTTCCATAACTTTGACAATGCTCTCTAAACATTTTCCGTGAACAGAAACAGAAGGCTGTTTTCTAAACATCTGTCCCATCTTAGATGAAATTCTACTTTAACTCTTTTAACAAATTTTCTTTGTTGTACTCACCCTAATTTCTGAGTTGAGGAGACTTTTCCACTGGAATCAGGATTTTGTCCCATGTTGGGCGCCAAAAAATTTTCTTCTTTTATAATATATGAAGGTTCTCTCTGGGAGCAGGTTTCTTGGGGAGGTTTTCTGGAGGCAGCCTTAGTTTCAGTTAAAAGTAATAATCACCCAAATGAAGCCAGGTGCTAAAAGTTCAAGTCTTTTATTGTTTCCTCCAAAATAGCCCCGTTAGTTTTTCTTAGAGGCCTATCTTTCTGCTTGGTTCCAAGAGCTCCTTTGCCTCTGCTTTCTTTAGCCTCCAGCCAGCACAAAGGTGGAAAATGGAATGAATCTCTCTTGCCTCCAAAAGAGGGCTTTGGGCTGAACTCACTTGAAGCTCCCTTCTCAGTCTTTTCAGCTGAACTCCCAACTGAGCCTCTGTCCGCTTCTTATATATGATCTCCCAAAGGTTGACTCCTTTTCTCTGAGGGAAGGATTAAGCGAGGTGTGAATTCACAAAGTTACAAAATTAACTTTGTGAATCTCCCATACTTGTGAACTCCAATGACTACTTAAATACTTCTTGCTTATAAGAGCTCTCTAAAGGTATGAACACAAGCATTATTGTCTATCATTTCTACTTAGTAACTTGTTTCTTCTGGCCCATATCATCTCCTTGTAAGATCAGATCAATAATACTGAACCGTGCTAAATTAGATAATTATTGTCTCTATCAACTCTAATGATTTTACAGTTTATAAGGATTCCAACAAGTATGCTTCAGAAAAGAATATTTTTTTAAAAAAACTTGAATGTTAACAGGATTGTTTTGTAAAATTGTAAAAGCATTTGGGGGTGATTTAATGAGTAAGAACTAGAACCTGAAATTGGAATTGAAAAAGACTTATTACATTATTTCATCCCTCTGATCAGTGAAGGAACAATGCAATTTTGGACCTAAATTTAATTGGGACTTAACTAGATTCTTTGAAACTTTTTCATTTTTTATTGGAAAAGCACAAAGTACTCATCCTTTCAATTATAGTGATGGACTGCAGACTCCAATATTGTGCAGTGTATTCTAAATCAGGCCCAAAGCAGCCATAATCGGGCTGTCATAGGCACCAGGTTGATATTAGAATCTAAACTGCTCGATGGTGTGCATTGGGAGGGAGGTGGTCTTTGGGGTAGAAAATGATCAGAATCACAGTGTCCATTTCTACTTTCTCTTCTTTTGACATAAAACTGTCTGTATTTCATCCTCTGTCTGGAGTCTTTTGCAGGAGTCTATTAACAAATCTTGCCATGCAAAAAGAATGGATTATGAGTTTTCATTTTTAAGAGCTCTATATAGTTTAGCATTATTCTCTCTCACAAACAATTAAGGGAATTAAAAATACCTGCAAATAATACCAAGATTCTCATGAACCTGGGGAAGAGATATCTAAGATTAAACATATAATGTTTGAGTTTTATGACTTTCAAGGGCCATATTATCCAAAATTTGTTGGATATATTGTTATTCACAGTCTATGGTACTCTTCTAAATTCACTGTAAGTTGGGACTATGTAACAGAAACAAATGGACAGTGGGCTTAGGAAGCTGAGTTTGAGTCCCAGTTCTGACACTATGTCACTATAGGAAAGCCATTTAATTCTTTTGATCTTCAAGTTTCCCATCTGTAAAATGGAAAAAAAAAACAAACTACTTATCCTATGATGCCAGTATAAGGAAAACACTTGTGTAAACCTTAAGAAGGAACATAAATGAGAATTGTCATTTTTTAAGTAAAAACCTGGTAGGTCACTAGGCATTGTAGTACTAGATATTTATTTACTTCATCTACCATTCCTTTACACAGATACACATGAAGTCAAGTAGCTACATCTTTTATAAATATATACTTTTATCATTATAGAAGAATGAGGTAAAATACAGAGAGATAAAATGGATGCTAGTATACTAGTCAATCAACCTGCTTAAGGACCATCTTAGTTTGAGAATTCTCTCTGTTCAAAAAGAAGATTCCAATAGAACATGCCATTTCTAATAAGCTATACATTTTAGACAAAATGACATTATTTCCAGTAATATCTGACAGGAATCCTATAGAAAATTAACATGATATAAAGTTAGTTTAATTCTAGAACTTTTAAAAGATCTTAAATTTTACCATTTTGTCATCCTTACTTATACCAAAGTAATCCAGACTTTATATTTTTAGTGAAGGAAATAAGTATTTTTTAATGTCTACCTTCCTTCCCTCCTCCTTTCCTTTTCCTCTTCCTTTCTTTCTTCTCCTCTTCCTTCACTCCCTCCTTCCCTCCCTTCCTTTCTTCTTCTCTTTTTCCTTCCTTCCTTCCTTCCTTGCTTCCTTCCTTCTTTCCTTCCTTCCTTCCTTCTTTCCTTCCTTCCTTCCTTCTTCCTTCCTTCCTTTCTTTTTTCCTTCCTTCCTTCTTTCTTTCCTTCCTTTCTTTTTTCCTTCCTTCCTTCCTTCCTTGCTTCTTTCCTTCCTTGATTTTTTCCTTCCTGCCTTCCTCCCTTCCTCCCTCCCTCCCTTCTTCTCTCCTTTCCTCCCTCCCTTACTTCCTTCCTTTCTCCCTTCATCCCTCCCTCCTTTTTTTCCTTCCTCTCTCCCTCCCTTTTTCTCTCCTTTCCTCCCTCCTTCCCTTCCTCTCTCCTTTCCTCCCTCCCTCCCTCCCTTTCTTCCTTCCTCTCTCTTTCCTTCCTTCCTTCCTTTTTCCCTTTCTTCCTCTCTCCCTCCCTCCCTTCTGAAATGGACAGAAGACTGGCCCCCTCATCCCTGGGTCAAGGGGCCTCAGGCTTATAGGAAAATGTTGCTTAAACTAAATTAAGGGAAGTGGTTTTTTTATGTTCAGACAGAATGCTTGCCTAACAATGTCAGACATCCTGTAAGCTCCCCAGCATCCCCCTTCTTGAGTGAGAAGTCGAGTCACTGTTGTAACCGCAAAGCAGCAAGAATTGCTTATAAGCCTGTCTCTATTTGGATTCGTCAGTACTCTACTGAGAGTCTGTCCTGGCTGGTAAATAAACAATAAATGATTTCTAATTTACACACACTTTGGCTGTCCTGAATTTTATTCCCTGGACTATTTTACTTGCTTCCTTCCTTCTTCCTTCCTTTCCTCCCTCCTTCTCTCCCTTCTTCCTTCCCTTCTTCCCTCCCTCTTTCTTTCCTTCCCTCTGTCCACATAAGGTATTATGCCTTTACCTACAGATGTTTTTAAATGCATTTTTTTCCTCTTTTGTATCTCTGAGACTTTCCAAGATATCTTAGAATTTACTGGCTTCCAGAATGAAGGACAAACAATTGTGGCATATAATTATAGGAACATTAAGAGAGCTGAATCTCAAAGTGTGATCTCTGGACTTCATGAAGTTCCCAAGACCATTTTTAGTAATTCTTAAAGTTAAAATTATTTTTTAATGATACTAAGATGTTTTAATAACCAATGTGGTAAATATTGATTGATATAGTCCATGTAAACACAACACTGGGGAGTTCTCAAAAATTTTTAAGAATGGAAAGAGATTTGAAAATACTTTGTTTCCCCAAGCTTGTAATGATTGCTTCAAAAAAGGAAAGCTGCATTTGATAGTCACTTTAAGCAGGTTTTATCCATTTAGGAATGAGGGACTTGTTCCTAAATCTGCAACCCACACAGATTGTTTGATTTTATCCATTGGACCTATATACAAGGCCTGACAGCCTATAGAAGTTTTGCAATCATTACAGGCTTGGGGAAAAAAGTATTTTTAAATCTTTTATCACCAACCACTTACCTTCCTATGTCTCAAATAGCTTTCTTGTACTCCTAGTTCCCTCTCAGGAAGAGGACAAAAATGGAGGAAATTATGAAGTTCTTGGTGTCATTGTGTTTGATGGAATCAGGAACATGAGTTAAAATCTGATTTCAGACATTTATTAACTATGTTATCCTGGCAAATCATTTAACTTCTGTTTGTCTCAGTTTCCTCAACTCTAAAATAGGAACAATAAAAGCACATACTAATAGGGCAGCTATATGACCCAGTGAATAAGCTAATGAGTCTGAAGTCAAAAAGACCTGAATTCAAATAGGGCCTCAGACACTTAGTACCTGTGTGACCCTGGGCACATCATTGAACACTGTTCTTCACTGAATTTCAGTTCCTTCGTTTGTAAAATGAGGTGGAGAAGGAAATGGCAAATCACTGAAATATCTTTGTCAAGAAGACCCCCTCAAAAAGGTAGGGAAGAAATGAATATAATTGAAATGACTGAACAACAGCATCTACTATGCAGGGTTGTTGTGAGAATCAAATGAGAACACATTTGTAAAAAGTGCTTAGCATAGTTCTTAGTACATAGTACTTCTATAATACTTACTATGTATTATATCACATTTCTTCCCTACAGTTGGAAAGTAAATTATTTCAATCAATCATTATTTAGTGCTTACTATGTGCCAGGTATTTGGTATACAAAGACAAAAGTAAAAGTCCCTGATCTCAAGGCGCTTCTATACTATGATGGGAGATATTATATAATTTCATATTATATACTTTCATAATATGAAAATTATTAAATATAATTAAAATTAGATATGAGGTGATTTGTGACACAGAGTATTAGCAGCTGATATGGGGATTATTTGGCTATTTCTTTTGTAACTCTGTTGTGATGGAGGAAAACAAGAATTCTATATTATATAGACAAATTTGTGCAAGTGCCATATTGTTTATAGTTCAGTGGAAAATGTGCTAAATCTAAAATAGAGGACTGGTTCAAATTTTCCTAACTAGCTCTGTGATGTTAGACATTTCCCTTCACCTCATGAGTCCTCAACTTTCTCATCTGTAAAACGAACAAGTTAGCCTCAAAGATTCCTCTTAAATAGAAATCTACATTTAGCTTCCTTGATCCAAATTTGTTGAATTTTGTTTGTCCTTGTCTTTGGATCACTATTTCTGTGACAATATCATCCTGGCTCTCAGAAATTCGTATTGTGCTTGAGAAGTTTCTTTTTAAAAATGCCACATATTTTTAGCAAATGTTACGCAAAGCAGTATTGCTATTATTTTTTTTTTTTGTCTATAAGGAAAAAAATCATCCCAGATTTTCTATAATTATCAGCTTTCTATGGTACCATGGAGTAGACTACAATATACAAATTAAATTTGCAGATAAACCCCAAATGACATAGCATAGAACCATAAGCTGAAAGGGACTTTAGAGGTCATTTGGCTGAATCATCTACCAAATTCAAGAATCTGTAATAGGTAGTCATCTATTCTCTGTTTGAATACTTTTTTTAAGGAGATTTGACATCTTACATAAATTATTATTATTATTATTATTATTATTATTATTATTTTTTAAATAACTTTTTATTGATAGAACTCATGCCAGGGTAATTTTTTACAACATTATCCCTTGCATTCACTTCTGTTCCAATTTTTCTCCTCCTTCCCTCCACCCCCTCCCCCAGATGGCAAGCAATCCTTTACATGTTGAATAGGTTACAGTATATCCTGGATACAATATACGTGTGCAGAACTGAACAGCTTTCTTGTTACACAGGGAGAATTGAATTTAGGAGGTATAAATGGCCCTGGAAGAAAAACAAAAATACAAGCAGTTTATATTCATCTCCCAGTGTTTTTTCTTTGGATGTAGCTGCTTCTGCCCATCTTTGATCAATTGAAACTGAATTAGCTCTCTTTATTGAAGAGATCCACTTCCATCAGAATACATCCTCAAACAGTAGCATTGTTGAGGTATATAATGATGTCTTGGTTCTGCTCATTTCTCTTAGCATCAGTTCATGTAAGTCTCGCCAGTCCTCTCTGTATTCATCCTGCTGGTCATTCCTTACAGAACAATAATATTCCATAACATTCATATACCACAATTTACTCAACCATTCTCCAATTGATGGGCATCCATTCATTTTCCAGCTTCTAGTCACTACAAACAGGGCTGCCACAAACATTTTGGCACATACAGGTCCCTTTCCCTTCTTCAGTATCTCTTTGGGGTATAAGCCCAGTAGAAACACTGCTGGATCAAAGGGTATGCACAGTTTGATAACTTTTTGAGCATAGTTCCAAATTGCTCTCCAGAATGGCTGGATGTGTTCACAATTCCACCAACAATGTATCAGTGTCCCTGTTTTCCCACATCCCCTCCAACATTCCACATTATCTTTCCCTGTCACTCTAGCCAATCTGACAGGTGTGTAGTGGTATCTCAGAATTGTCTTAATTTGCATTTCTCTGATTAATAATGATTTGGAGCATATTTTCATATGTCTATAAATAGTTTCAATTTCTTCGGCTGAGAATTGTCTGTTCATATCCTTTGACCATTTATCAATTGGAGAATGGTTTGATTTCTTATAAATTAGAGTCAATTCTCTATATATTTTGGAAATGAAGCCTTTATCAGAACCTTTGATTGTAAAAATGTTTTCCCAGTTTATTGTTTCCCTTCTAATCTTGTCTGCATTTGTTTTGTTTGTACAAAAACTTTTCAATTTGATATAATCAAAATTTTCTATTTTGTGGTCAATAGTGATCTCTAGTTCTTCTTTGGTCATAAATTCCTCCCTCTTCCACAGGTCTGAGAGGTAAACTATCCTATGCTCTTCCAATTTATTTATAATCTCATTCTTTATGCCTAGGTCATGAACCCATTTTGACCTTATCTTGGTGTATGGTGTTAAGTGTGGGTCAAAGCCTAGTTTCTGCCATACTAATTTCCAATTTTTGTCAAATAGTGCATTCTTATCCCAGAAACTGGGGTCTTTGGGTTTGTTAAACACTATATTATTTTTTTTGTCCGAATTAAATGATTTTATTTTATTTTATTTTTTAATTTTATTTTATTTAATAACAACTTTGTATTGACAGAATCCATGCCAGGGTAATTTTTTACAAGATTATCCCTTGCACTCGCTTATGTTTCATTTTTTCCCCTCCCTCCCTCCACCCCCTCCCAAGATGGCAAGCAGTCCTATATATGTTAAATATGTTGTAGTATATCCTAGATATAATACATATTTGCAGAACCAAACAGTTCTCCTGTTGCACAGGGAGAATTGGATTCAGAAGGTAAAAATAACTCGGGAAGAAAATCAAAAATGCAAATAGTTCACATTCGTTTCCCAGTGTTCCTTCTTTGCGTGTAGCTGTTTCTGTCCATCATTTATCCATTGAAACTCAGTTAGGTCTCTTTGTCATAGAAATCCACTTCCATCAGAATGCATCCTCATACAGTATCGTTGTCGAAGTGTATAATGATCTCCTGGTTCTGCTCATCTCACTTAGCATCAGTCCATGTGGGTCTCTCCAAGCCTCTCTGTATTCATCCTGTTGGTCATTTCTTACAGAACAATAATATTCCATAACATTCATATACCACAATTTACCCAGCCATTCTCCAATTGATGGGCATCCATTCATTTTCCAGTTTCTAGCCACTACAAACAGGGCTGCTACAAACATTTTGGCACATACAGGTCCCTTTCCTTTTTTTAGTATCTCTTTGGGGTATAAGCCCAATAGAAACACTGCTGGATCAAAGGGTATGCACAGTTTGATAACTTTTTGGGCATAATTCCAGATTGCTCTCCAGAATGGTTGGATTCTTTCACAACTCCACCAACAATGTCCCCGTTTTCCTGCATCCCCTCCAACATTCATCATTATTTTTTCCTGTCATCTTAGCCAATTTGACAGGTGTGTAGTGATATCTCAGAGTTGTCTTAATTTGCATTTCTCTGATCAATAGTGATTTGGAACACTCTTTCATGTGAGTGGTGATAGTTTCAATTTTATCATCTGAAAATTGTCTGTTCATATCCTTTGACCATTTATCAATTGGAGAATGGCTTGATTTTTTATAAATTTGAGTCAGTTCTCTATATATTTTGGAAATGAGGCCTTTATTAGAACCTTTAATTGTAAAGATGTTTTCCCAGTTTGTTGCTTCCCTACTAATCTTGTTTGCATTAGTTTTGTTTGTACAAAGGCTTTTTAATTTGATATAATCAAAATTTTCTATTTTGTGATCAGTAATGGTCTCTAGTTCATTTCTTTCTCTTCCACAAGTCTGAGAGATAAACTATCCTATGTTCCTCTAATTTATTTATAATCTCGTTCTTTATGCCTAGATCATGGACCCATTTTGATCTTATCTTGGTATATGGTGTTAAGTGTGGGTCCTTGCCTAATTTCTGCCATACTAATTTCCAGTTATCCCAGCATAAACACTATATTATTAAAATTATTGGCTGTTTTGTCCTTTGAACCTAACCTATTCCATTGATCAACTAGTCTATTTTTTAGCCAATACCAGATGGTTTTAGTAACTGCTGCTTTATAATATAATTTTAGATCTGGTATAGCTAGGCCACCTTCATCTGATTTTTTTTTTTTTTCATTAATTCCCTTGAAATTCTTGACCTTTTGTTTTTCCATATGAACTTTGTTGTTATTTTTTCTAATTCATCAAAGTAGTTTTTTGGGAGTCTGATTGGTATAGCACTAAATAAATAGATTAATTTAGGTAGTATTGTCATCTTTATTATATTTGCTCGCCCAATCCAAGAGCATTTAATATTTTTCCAGTTGGTTAGATCAGACTTAATTTGTGTGGAAAGTGTTTTGTAGTTTTGCTCATAAAGTTTCTAATTTTCCCTTGGCAGATAGATTCCAAAATATTTTATACAATCAGTAGTTACTTTAAATGGAATTTCTTTTTGTATCTCTAACTATTGGGTTTTGTTAGTGATATATAAGAATGCTGATGACTTATGTGGGTTTATTTTATACCCTGCAACTTTGCTGAAGGTGTGGATTGTTTCTAATAACTTTTTAGTAGAGTCTCTGGGGTTCTCTAAGTATACCATCATATCATCAACAAAGAGTGATAATTTGGTTTCCTCATTGCTTATTCTTATTCCTTTAATCTCTTTCTCAACTCTTATTGCCAAAGCTAGCCTTTCTAATACAATATTAAATAGTAATGGTGATAGTAGGCAACCTTGTTTCACTCCTGTTCTTATTGGGAATGGTTGCAGTTTGTCCCTGTTACATATGATGCTTACTGCTGGTTTTAAATAGATGCTACTGATTATTTTAAGGAAAAGTCCATTTATTCCTATACTCTCAAGAGTTTTTAATAGGAATGGATGTTGGATTTTATCAAATGCTTTTTCTGCATCTATTGAGATGATCATATGGTTTTTATTATTTTTTTTTTGCGATTTCAGTTTCTCCATCTTGTGTAGCAGCAATTTATGGGAAACTTATTCAGACTCTCACTTGACCCCTTCTCCATTATTCAGGGGAATAAGTGGAAACTAGACTGTCAGACTCTTTTCTAGCACTACAACCCCTGCCTTCTCTATGGAACAATCAAAAAGGGAAGGTTCTTCCATTATAAAAATGGATATTTTTGTCAATAGAAATGATACTAAACAAGATATGTTTCTACACTAGCCTTTTCTCTATTTAATAATCCAATCAAATAGGATTACTTGCCATCTGGTTCACAAAGATGTATCATTTATCCCACAGATGCATTCTTTAGATAAATCAATCAATCAGCTTTTAGTATTTAGTCAGTGCCTCCTTTATAGTAGGGTGTAGTATTCTTGGTTTAATTTTCTGGAGGTCTTGGGGCCAGCCTTCGGTTCAGTTCAGTAATCACCACAAGAATAGCCAGGTGTTAAAGTCCAAATTCTTTATTTTCTCCTTCACAATATAGTTTCCTTGCCTAAGGTCTGGACCAGCTTTCTAGAGAGCCTTTGAGATCACCTGAGGTCTTGGTCTTAGTGGGGGAAGTGCGGGAGGCCAGCCACCATGATGGTGTGAGATGAAGATGAATGACTCTGGCTCTCACCCTGGCTGAGTTTGTTCTGGTTTATATGCTCTATTATAATTAGATCATTTACAGTATACTGAATATAAACCAATCATTATATCACTAGGGAACCATTATTTGTTGTAAGATTAAATCAATCATACTGAACTAGAAAACTATTAATCACCAAGCTAAACTAGATAACTAGATAGTCTTTATCAAGTCCACTGAGTTAGCACCTTGTAAGAATCCTTGTTTTGAGTTCAGAGTTCTGGCCCATAACAATAGGGGAATCATGTGTGAAGAGCAATAAGGAAGACAATGCCATTGGATAGGGAGTAGGTGTTCAGGATTGTTATTGGTGGTATAAAATTATTATTATTGTTTTTTTCTTCATTTTCAAAGAGAACCATGATGTAAGAAGGTGATGCCATGAATTGGATTGAAATGAGGGAGGGCTGGGCTTTCCCCTCGGAGACATCTGGATCCAAGGCCAAGATATGAGATTACTCTGATATAAGATACAGGAAGATTGGACAGTTGGAAGGAGTCAACTGTGAAAGGTTTTAAGAGTTGAACCAGATTTTATATTTGAATCTGAAGGCAGATTTTATATTTGAATTTAAATACAGAACCATTGGACTTTATTGAATGGAAGATGGTGATGTTTTAGAAAGATCAACTTGACAGTTGAGTGGAGGTTGGATTGGAGTGAGGAAAAACTTGAGACAGGGAATCATAATATCTCATAACCAGGATGGTATTAGTGCCAGAAGAGAAGAGATGTACAAGAAAGAAGTTATGAAGTTAGAAAGTGAAAGTTAAAAGTGAAAGACCCCTTGGCCTTGTCATTTCACCTCCCAATCCCTTAAGGCTCATGGAATCCTTTCAATTTGCCTTGCAATTGAACTGTGCTCTCTCTTTTTTAAAATTTTATTTTATTTAATAATAACTTTATATTGACAGAATCCATGCCAGGGTAATTTTTTACAACATTATCCCTTGCACTCACTTCTGTTTTGATTTTTCCCCTCCTTCCCTCCACCCCCTCCCCAGATGGCAAGCAGTCCTATATATGTTAGATATGTTGCAATATATCCTAGATACAATATATGTTTGCAGAACCGAACAGTTCTCTTGTTGCACAGGGAGAATTGGATTCAGAAGGTAAAAATAACTAGGGAAGAAAATCAAAAATGCAAATAGTTCATATTCGTTTCCCAGTGTTCTTTCTTTGGGTGTAGCTGCTTCTGTCCATCATTTATCCATTGAAACTCAGATCTCTTTGTCAAAGAAATCCACTTCCATCAGAATACATCCTCATACAATATCATTGTCGAAGTGTATGATGATCTCCTGGTTCTGCTCATTTCACTTAGCATCAGTTCATGTAAGTCTCTCCAAGTCTCTCTGTAGTCATCCTGCTGGTCATTCCTTACAGAACAATAATATTCCATAACATTCATATGCCACAATTTACCCAGCCATTCTCCAATTGATGGGCATCCATTCATTTTCCAGTTTCTAGCTACTACAAACAGGGCTGCCACAAACATTTTGGCACATACAGGTCCCTTTCCCTTCTTTAGTATCTCTTTGGGGTATAAGCCCAGTAGTAGCACTGCTGGATCAAAGAGTATGCACATTTTGATAACTTTTTGGGCATACTTCCAGATTGCTCTCCAGAAGAGTTGGATTCATTCACAACTCCACCAACAATGCATCAGTGTCCCAGTTTTCCTGCATCCCTTCCAACATTCATCATTATTTTTTCCTGTCATCTTAGCCAATCTGACAGGTGTGTAGTGGTATCTCAGAGTTGTCTTAATTTGCATTTTTCTGATCAATAGTGATTTGGAACACTCTTTCATATGAGTGGTAATAGTTTCAATTTCATCATCTGAAAATTGTCTGTTCATAACCTTTGACCATTTATCAATTGGAGAATGGCTTGATTTCTTATAAATTAGGGTCAGTTCTCTATATATTTTGGAAATGAGGCCTTTATCAGAACCTTTAACTGTAAAGATGTTTTCCCAGTTTGTTGCTTCCCTTCTAATCTTGTTTGCATTAGTTCTGTTTGTACAAAGGCTTTTTAATTTGATATAATCAAAATTTTCTATTTTGTGATCAGTAATGGTCTCTATAAACTGTGCTCTTTATATCTTCCTCTCACTAGAATGGGAACTCTTTGAGAGAAGGGATTGTATCATTTTTCAGTGTGAACCTGTAATGCTTAGCATCATGCTTTGCACATAGTAAGAACTTAATATTTTTCATTTATTCATTCATTCATTTGTGGAGATCTAGACATAAATTTTATTTTGATTAAATTCTGAGATTTCTCAGACATTCTTATGGGTAGGATAAAAGAGAGACAAAGAGAACCTTCCATTTCCAATTACCTTTAATTTAACTTATGTATATCTTCTTTATACACAGTTTTTGCATATTGGACCATTTGATTATATCATTATAAATGAACTCAGAAGACAAAAGCAACTTGTAGTTAAAAAGAAGGATGGCTTATAGGTTCTATTTGGAGAGGTCAGTATTAAAGCTGTTTTTATCAAATGACCCCAATTTTTTTCTGAAATGTGCATATTTAAAAAAATTTTTTCTCAATGACAGTCAGAGTAATAGAATAGATTGGCTGTTGGTTTTGGCATAACCCTGGACTAGTCATAACTTCAGAGCCCTAGGGAATTCTCCAAGATGATAAGTTATAGAATACTTGCTGATAGAGATTGGTAGAGAATTTCCTACACTATTGAAATCACAGGTATGGGCAAAACATTAGTTGGGGCAATGTTGTTAAAATGTTATTCAAAAAGATCATAGAGCTGTAAGACCAGAAAATTAAGTGGTCCAATCAAATCATGACAGCAGAGGATAATAGTCTGTGTCCTCCATTGACACCCATGTAATTTCAAGAGATATATTAAGATTTCCCAGAATGTCAGATGGACCCTAGTGGAGATTTTTAAAGGAGAATGTGGGCAAGAGTGGCACAGATTAAGAAGGACTAAAAAGTTAGTGACTTACACCAAGGAGGAAGTACTTATATTGATGACATCAAAGCTGCATCCAAGTGCCTGTTATATGCTCTCTAATTTCCAATCATTTATTTTAGTTTTCAAATATGATTAATCTTGTTCTAACCTTTGAAATTTGAAGATTAAAATCTTCAACAGAGGAATACTTAATGGATAAAAGGTCAGGGATTTCATTAAAGCTGGAAACTCCTACTATGAGAAAAGCTATCCACCAATGCTGATTGTAAATTAAGATTCATCTACAGCTAAATATATAAAGACTAGGGAGTTGCAAGTGGCACACTGAGCTAAATGATATGTAGAGGCTCATATAACTAAAATTAGAGAAAAAAACTTTTTTTTTTAATTTGTTAAAACTTTTACAAAGCATATACATGGGTAATTTTTCCAATATTGACCCTTGAAAAACTTTTTGTTCCAAATTTTTACTCTCCTTCTCCCCACCCCCTCCTCTAGCTGGCAGGTAGTCCAATAAATGTTAAATACATTGAAATACATGTTAAATCCAATATATGTACACATATTTATATAGTTATCTCACTGTACAAGAAAAATCAGATCAAGAAGGAAGAAAAAGAAAAACTGAGAAAGAAAACAAAATGCAAGCAAACAACAGAAAGAGTGAAGATGCTATGTTGTGTTCCACATTCAGTTCCTATAGTTTTCTCTCTGGGTATAGATTGCTCTCTTCATCACTGAACAAATGGAACTGGTTTGAGTCATCTCAATGTTGAAGAGAGTCAAGTACACCAGAATTAATCATCATTTAGCCTTGTTGTTGCCATGTATTATGACCTCCTGGTTCTGCTCATTTCATTTAGCCTTTCTGAAATCATCCAGCTGGTCATTTCTTACAGAATAATAGTATTCCATAATATTCATATACCATAATTTATTCAGACATTCTCCACTTGATGGAGATTCCATTCAAATTTCAGTTTCTTGCTACTACCAAGAGGGCTGCCACAAACATTTTTGCACATGTAGGTTCCTTTCCCTCCTTTAAGATCTCTTTGGGATATAATCCCAGTAGAAACACTGCTGGATCAAACAATATGCACATTTTGATAACTTTTTGAGCATAGTTCCAAATTGCTCTCCAGAATGGTTGGATTTGTTCACAATTCCACCAACAACATATCAGTGTCCCAGTTTTTCCACATCCCCTTCAACATTCATCATTATCATTTCCTGTCATCCTAGCCAATCTGACAGTTGTGTAGTGGTATCTCAGAGTTGTCTTAATTTGCATTTCTCTGATCAATAATGATTTGGAGCACTTTTTCATGTGACTACAAATAGTTTCAATTTCTTCATCTGAAAATTATCTGTTCATATTCTTTGACCATTTATCAACTGGAGACTGACTTGAACAATTATAAATTTGAGTCAATTCTCTATAAATTTTAGAAATGAGGCTTTTATCAGGTCCTTTGGATGTAGAAATGTTTTCCTAGTGTATTGCTTTCCTTCTAATCTTGTCTGTATTACTTTTGTTTGTACAAAAACTTTTAACTTAATATAATCAAAATTATCTATTTTGTGATCCATATGATCTTCTTTGGTCACAAATTCCTTTCTCCTCCACAAATCTGAGAGGTAAACTATCCTAGGTTCTTCTAATTTGTTTATAATATCATTCTTTATGTCTAGATCATGAACTCATTTCGACCTTATCTTGACATTAGAGGTGTGAGTCTATGCCTACTTTCTGCCATACTAGTTTCCAATTTTCCCAGCAGGTTTGTCAAATAATGAATTCTTATTCCAAAATCTGGGACCTTTAGATTTGTCAAAAACTAGATTGCTACAATCATTGACCATTTTGTTCTGCAAACCTAACTGATCAACTTCTTTATTTCTTAGCCCATACCAAATGGTTTTGATGAGCACTGCTTTATAATATCATTTTACATCTGGTACAGATAGGCCACCTTCATTTGCTTTTCTCTTCATTAATTTCTTTGAAATTCTTGACCTTTAGTTCTTCTAGATGAATTTTGTTGTTATTTTTTCTAGGTCAGTAAAATAGTTTCTTGGGAGTTTGATTGGCATAGCACTAAGTAAATAAATTAGTTTAAGGAGTATTGTCATTTTTATTATATTTGCTTGACCTATCCAAGAGCACTTGATATTTTTCCAGATCCTTAGATCTGACTATATATGTGTGGAAAGTGTTTTACAGTGTTGTTCATATAGCTTCCGACTTTCTTTTGGCAGATAGATTCCCAAATATTTTATACTATCAACAGTTATTTTAAATGGAATTTCTCTTTGTATCTCTTGCAGTTGAATTTTGTTAGTGATATATAAGAATGTTGATGATTTATGTGGATTTATTTTGTATCCTTCAACCTTGTTTAAGTTGTGGATTATTTCTAATAGTTTTATAGTTGCTTCTCTAGGGCTCTCTAAGTATACCATCACATCATCTGCAAAGAGTAATAATTTGGTTTCCTCCTTATCTACTATAATTCCTTTAATCTCTTTTACTTCTCTTATTGCCAAAGCTAGCATTTCTAATACAATATTGAATAGTAATGGTGATAACTGGGCAAGCTTGTTTCACCCCTAATTTTATTGGTTTGTTTATCCCCATTATCTGTGATGTTTGCTAATAGTTTTTAATAGATCCTACTGACTGTTTTAAGAAAAGTCCATTTATTCCCATATTCTCTAGTATTTTTTATTAGGAATGGGTATTGGTTTTCATCAGATGCTTTTTCTGTATCTATTGAGATAAACATATGGTTTTTGTTAATTTGGTGATTGATATAGTCAATTATGCTAATAGTTTTCCTAATATTGAACTAGTCTTGCATTCCTGGTATAAATCCTATTTGGTCATGGTGTATTATCCTGGGGATGATATTCTGTATTTATTTATTTAGGATTTTAGCATCAATATTCATTAGGGAGATTGGTCTATAATTTTCCTTCTCTGTTTTTGAACAATATGGTTTAGGTATCAGTACTATGTCTATGTCATAAAAGGAATTTGGTAGGAAGTCTTCATTCCCTATTTTTTAAAATAGTTTATGTAGTATTGGGGTTAATTGTTCTTTAACTGTTTGGTAGAATTCACATGTAAATCCATCTGGTGCTCGGGATTTTTTTTTAGGGAGTTGATTAATAGCTTGTTCTATTTCTTTTTCTAAGATGGGACTATTTAAATAATTTACTCCTTCCGCTGTTAATCTGGGCAATCTATATTTTTGTAGGTATTCCTCTATTTCACTTACGTTGTCAATTTTATTGGCATGAAAGTTGGGCAAAGTAACGTCTAATAATTGCTCTAATTTCCTCTTCATTGGTGGATAGTTCTCTCTTTTCATTTTTGAGACTAACAATTTGATTTTCCTTTTTCCTTTTTTAAATCAAATTAGCTAAAGCTTTATCTATTTTGTTGGTTTTTTCATAAAACTAAATCTTAGTTTTATTTATTAATTCAGTAGTTTTTTAATTTCAATTTTATTGATCTCTCCTTTTATTTTTAGACTTTCAAGTTTGGTATTTGATTTGGGCTTTTCAATTTTTTCTTTTTCTAGATTTTTTAGTTGCAAGCCCAATTCCTTGATCTTCTCTTTTTCTATTTTATGCAAGTAAGCATCTAGAGATATAAAAAATTCCCCTTATTACTGCTTTGCTACATCCTATAAATTTTGGGATGTTGTCTCATTATTGACATTCTCTTGGATGAAGTTATTGATTGTATCTATGATTTGCTATTTCACCAATTCATTCTTTAGGAGACATTATTTAGTTTGAAATTACTTTTTCATCTGTTTTTCCCCTGGCCTTTTATTGAATGTAATCTTTATTGCATCATGATCTGAAAAAAATGCATTTACTATTTCTTCCTTTCTGCATTTGATTTTGAAGTCTTTGTATCCTAATATATGGTCAATTTTTGTATAGGTTCCATGAACTGCAGAGAAGAAAGTTTATTCCTTTCTGTCTCCATTAAATTATCTCCAAAGACTATCATATTTAGCTTTTCTAGTATTCTATTTACCTCTTTAACTTCTTTCTTATTTATTTTATGGTTTGATTTATCTAGTTCTAAGAGAGCAAGGTTGAGATCTCCCACTATTATAGTTTTGCTGTCTATTTCTTTGTGCAACTCTCTTAACTTCTCTTTTAGGAATTTAGATGGACCACTTGGTCCATACATGTTTAAAACTGATATTGCTTCATTATCTATGGTACTCTTTAGTAAGATATATTTTCCTTCCTTATTTCTTTTAATTAGATCAATTTTTGCTTTTGCTTGAGATCAGGATGGCTACCCTTGCTTTTTTTTTTTTTTTAACTTCACCTGAACCATAATAGATTCTTCTCTAGCCTTTTACCTTTACTCTGTATATATCACACTGCTTCAAATGTGTTTCCTTCTTTATGGGAAAATTCACCCCATTCACATTTACAGTTTAAACTACTAATTCTTTATTTCCTGCCATATTATTAACCCCAAATTATACTTTTCTCTTTTATTTTTCCCTCCTCCTCAGTATTTTACTTATGAGCATCACTTGCCTCAGTCAATCCTCCCCCTTCAGAGACCCTCCTCCTTTTTTATATCTTTCATCTACTATTTCTGTTTTCTCTTCTATTTAGCATACCCCTTTCATTTTTCCATTTCTCCTCCCATTTTTCTATAAGGTGAGAGAAGTTTCTGGGTAAAATCAAATTTATGTAATTTTTTTCTTTTAGCTAAATCTAATGAGAATAAAATTTACACAATATTCTTCACCTCCCTTCTTTCCCTTTACTATAATAGGTTATTTTTGCCTCTTCCTGAGATATAATTTTCCTAATTTTACCTCTATTTTCCCCCCCTTTTTTGGTTACAATTCCCTTTCCACTTCTAGTTTCTTTTTAATATTATAACAGTAAAATTAGATTATACATGTATTCTCTATGTATACCCATAAGAGAAATGGTTCTCAAGAATTTTTTCTTTTTACCTTTTTATGCTTTTATTGGGTTCTTTATTTTATATGTCATTTTTTTTTGTTTAGCTCTGGTCTTTTTTTATCAAAAATCAATGGAATCACCATTTCATTGAATGTCCATTTTCTTTCCTAATGCTCAGTTTTGCAGGGTAATTTATTCTTGGCTGCATTCCAAGTTCCTTCACCTTTTGGAATATCAGATTCCAGGTTCTTCAGTCTTTTAATGTGGAAGCTGCTAGGTCCTGAGTAATTCTTTTTGTATCTCTTCAGTATTTGAATTGTTTTTGTCTGGATGCTTGTAATATTTTTATCTTGGTCCCATAATTCTGAAATTTATCCACCCTATTACTTGGGGTTTTAATTTTGGGGTCTCTTTCAGGAGGTGTTCAGTGAATTCTTTCAATGTTCATTTTACCTCCTGATTCTTTGACATTCGGGCAGTTCTCTTTGATGATTTCCTGAAAAATAGTGTCTAGGCTCTTTTTTTCCATCATGTATTTCAGGGAGTCCAATCCTTAAATTGTTTCTCCTAGATCTATTTTTTTTTTTTTTTTTGGTTTTGCTTGACTGACTCTTGTTGTCTCATCAAGTCATTCATTTCCATTTATTCAGTTCTCAATTTTAGTGAATCATTTTCTTCATTTACTTTTTAAATTTCTTTTTGTATTTGTCCAATTGAATTTTTAAATGAGTTGTTTTCTTCTATCGAATTTTTTTTTCCATTTCAGAAATTCTGTTTCTTAAGAAGTTATTTTCTTTTTCCATTTCACAAATTTTCTTTTTAAGAAGTTATTTTCTTTTTATGTTTCACAAATTCTGTTTTTCTGGGAGTTGTTTTCTTTTTGCATTTTATCAAATCTTTCTTTTAATGAAATATATGCCTTTTCCAAACTCTCTTGCAAATTTTTCGTTTCCTTGCCCCATTTTTCTTCTAGCTCTCTTTTAAGATACTTTTTAATTTCTCCTAGGAGAGGCTTGTGTGATGGGGACCGGGTTATTTCATCTTTTGGGGCTTCACCTGGAGACAATCTGCCTTTAATCTCCTCAGAGTTTGAAGTCTGTTCTTCTCTTTCACCATAGAAGCTGTCTACTGTTAGAGTTCTCTTTACTTTTTTTACTCATTTTTTTTTTAATGTTAAAGTCTGCTTTTAGGGCAGAGGAGGTTTTCCAAGCATCCTCTAGAAGCAGCAGCTTCCTCTATTTGGCTTTGGCCATTTGGCTTTGGCTGTGCTGGGTCAGTGCTGACTCACTATTTACCTTTTGTGTTTGTGTTGGATGTTTTCTAACTTCTCTGGTGATCTACTTGCTTGGAACCAGGGCAGAGTGGCCAACACTGCTGTAGATTCCTCCCTGTAGATTTTCCACCATGAAGAGTTTGTACTGCCTTACGAAGTCTGCACCACCCTGGGATTTTGTGCTGTCTGCACTGACATTTGTGCTCAGCTGTTTGTGCTTAATTGCCTCTCTCCAGTTTCCAATTGGAATAGACCTTTTCTGATGATCTTCAAAAGTATCTTCTGCTGGTAATTTGTTGCACTGTCAATATTTGTGGGTTCTGCTGGTCCAGAGCTAACTCATTGGCTGGATTTTGTAATTAGTGAGAGGGAGTAGAAGGTAGAGAGAACCTTTTGTTGTCTCTACTATCTTGGCTCTGCCCCCGAAAGTCTGCTCTGTCCCCGATAGTCCAAGAAAAAAACTTAAAGCCACATCTTTTTGACTTTAACTTCAATACTCTATCCTCTATAAAATGCTATCTTATTCTGATATTGAAAAACAATCAAAATGGAAGTACTATTTTGAGTATGATTTTTATTTTCATCAGTCCCCATTCTAAATTACTGGATTATTCTTCTTTTGTTTTTCTCCTTTTAAATATAGTTTCAAAAATTATTTTATTACTCATTGCATTTTTTTTTTGGTAAGACCCAACTTATTTAAAGTTTTACTTATCAATCAACAAACATTCATTAAGCACCTGCTTAATTTTCTGGCACGTACAAAAAGATGGATGGATACATGGATAGATTTCTATGGGGAAAAATACATCTTTATTTTCATTAACCTTTAACAGATAGTTAGCATTTTCTTCAATTATTTAAAAATATTTTGAGCAGGGGTTCATAGATTTTGTCAGACTACCAAATAGGTTCCATGTTACAGAATAATTTAAGAGCTCTGGTTCTAGTGTAAATATTAGTCCATAAGACCATTCCTATTACTTCTTTGGATTATTTGAAATTATATTATCATAGAATCAAAGGCTTAGAGTCAGAAGAAAACTTAGTAGCAATTAAATCTAATCTCTCCATTTTACAGGTGAGGAAATCAAAGCCCAGTGAAGTTGACCTTTCTTAGATGACAAAGTTATTAAATATTCAAGGTGGGATTCAAACCTGGTTCTTTTGGACTTCAAGTCTGGACATCTCTCGAGTATACTATGCTGCCTCTCAAATCTATTTTTGTAAAATCTAAGTTCATAGCTACATCCAAGATTATCTTCTTTAGCAAAATTATACATTCTTAGGTGTCATTTATTCAGTATAATCAGGACCAACATCCAAGTTCCTAACAAGTGTTAAGGTATGGCTGATTTGCTTTTTAATGAAATAGTTGGAAGAGTAAAATATCAAGGGGGTTAACCTTATTGGTATAAAAATACTGAATGATTATGTGTTTTTTAATTGTGATTTGATCTTTATAAAATTCCCTTCATCAAACTGGAACACAACGGCATTATTGGGGAAGTTGTGAAATGATTCAACCATTCTGGAAGCAATCTGGAACTATGCTCAAAGGACTATCAAACTGTGCATACCCTTTGATCCAGCAGTGACATTACTGGGTCTATATCCCAAGGAAATTATAAAGAAGGGAAAAGTACCCACATGTGCAAAAATGTTTGAAGCAGGTCTTTTTGTGGCAGTAAAGAATTGAAAATGAGTAGATACTATCAGTTGGGGAATGGCTGAACAAGTTGTGGTATATAAAGATAATGGAATATTATTGTTCTATCAAAAATTATGAACGAGCCACTTTTAGAAAGGCCTGGAAGAATTTATGTGAACTGACGCTGAATGAAACAAGCAGAACCAGCAATATATTGTACATGAACATATGATGATCCACCATGAAAGACTTGGTTCTTAGTGGTTCAGTGATCCAAAGGAATCCCAATAGACTTTGGACAGAAAATACCATCAGCATCCAGAAAAAAACAACAAAAAACTAAGGAGACTTAATGTAAGTCAACCCATACTATGTTCATTTCTTTTTTCTGCTTTTTCCCCCTCTCCCATAGTTTTTCTCTTTTATTCTGATTTTTCTCTCCCAACATGATTCATAAAATCCTAATTGTGTATAACAAAAAAATGAAGTCCCCACAGTGGATGTCATCAGCATAAGCATTAAATTATTTTTTGTGGAATTTACAAAGTAAAAGGAATACACATGAAGAAATGAGGGTTCTTGAACAATGTTATGATATGTCAATAATGTTTCATTTTTCATTTCATTTGGAATATTTTTTAAATTTAATTCCTTTTGAATAGAGAGCTAAGACAGAATATATATTAAAGTAGGTATTGAGAAAGTAGTAAAAGCTAAATGAAAAAAGTTCATCAATGAAGGCTAGGTTATGTATCTGGGGTTAGAGAAATTAGGATTTAAAAGAGGAAAGATCTTAGATATTTTTTCCCTTGTCTTTTACAGAGTAGATAGGCATGGAGATGAGACATCAGGAAATTGGCTATCTAATATAAGGAGAGAAGAGAAGGGTTTGAGAGGGTTTGTTTTATTTATTGAAAGCAAAAGGATAAAACTAAAAGAGGAGGGGAACCGATTAAATGATTAAAAAAAATAAGGCATCAATAAACACTCCTAGTTATTATATTTTCCTACTCCTTGTTTCTTTGCTCAATTCCCTTATGACAGAGGAATGTGGGAAAGAGTAAATGAAGTTATGTTGGAAGCTATGCCTAGGTAATTATTTCTCTAATTTGCTCCAGGGAAAAACCTCAGATATGTAGCTAGGACTTGCTCTAAGATTCAATCAGCCAATCCAGGGAAAAACCTCAGATATGTAGCTAGGACTTGCTCTAAGATTCAATCAGCCAATCATCACATATACTATGTGTCTGCTGTTTACCAGATTACCTATTGTCCAGGATACTGTACTATATATCAATCTGTTCTCCAAAGTTGACTACTACCAAAGATGAAATAAATACCATTTTCAAAGCAATTGCTGGTTCAAAATGAAAAGCTGGGAAAAAAACAAAAAAAAAATTACAAGCCCTATTTAAGAGTTTCCTAACTGCTTACTTAAAGCCATGAAATAATCAATTGCTGTTAGCTCGTTGGAGTGGGAAAATTTTCCTTTCATATTCATTCACCTGAACATTTTCATCTAGATATGAAATAGTGCAATGTGTTGTAGTATAAAAATTAGTCTAACAGTCAAACTAAATGGAAAAAAAGGTAAAAAAGTCAATTGAAAAATGAAACATATCTTGTTTTAGCACACAATTTTAAAAAATCAGGGACCACTTTTAACATCTGTTGCATATAATTAACTTGCATTTTGAATAAGAATATATAATGATGATAGCTGCCTTAAAATACAAATGATAAATTATGGTAGGGAAAGTTAAAACAACTAGAGATATTGTAAATTTTTAAAAATGAAAGTCTTATTTTAATGCTCATTCAGATAACTTTCAACTAAAGCAAGAGATCTGGTCTAGATATCTTGTTACTTTTACTACAATGTGATGTTATTAGGCAATGTAGCATTCAAGGAATGACTGCAAGCCTCCTATAAATAACTCTACATATGTTTGCTATGACTTTGATGCTAATTATCATCTGAAGATATGATGGATCTGATTAATAAATCAAAAGTGAATCTCAATTATGAATTCATGCAATCAAACTTCATATGCATGCCAAAATAAACCTGAAGTCTATGAGATGGATTTTAATATGCATTAAATATGGCATGGTTCTAATGTTAGATTTTTTGAGAAATAATCAGTATTGAACATTATAGATAAGAGATTCTCCTAAGTTTCTTTAAAATATGAAGTTCCTAGGATGTTGTAGAAAGATTAGGGGCATCTAGGTGATTCAGTAGATGGAGTGCTGGCCCTGGAGTCAGGAAGACTAAATTCAATGTGGCCTCAGAAATTTATTAGTCCTGTGATCATGGACAAGACATTTAACCTCTGTTTGCTTTGTTTCCCCATCTGTAAAATGAAGATAATAGTAGCATCTACCTCACAGAGTGTTGTGAGGATCATATGAGATAACTGGAAAGTGTAGAACAGTGCAATTAATCTGCACACACATCCATTTTCATTTCCCTATCCAGTAAAATATCCCCCTGAAACAAAGATTGTTAAAAGAATGATAAAAAAGCTATTCATCAAAATTAACCAACATTAACCTTTTTAACAGCATATTCTGTATTTATAGTGCCTCCAACTCTGCAATGAAAGAAGTCTGTTTTCTTACTCTGTTTAATCACTGTATTTTTCCTGTTAGTCGCTTTTATTATCTCAGGCAATGTGTTCAATATTGTAGCAAATCTACTGGCAACATTTATGGCTTAATTTTCTCAGTTTCATGCCTTGACCTCTTATTTAGCTAATTATCATTTAATGGATTGTTGGCTACCATTTGTTCCTTTCATTCCTAAATGTTCTGTATATTTAAGAAGGTTCTGTTCAGGCTATGTGATCCAAGTTTCATTTTCAAGATTGACTAATATCTCATTAAATCAAATTTCATTTCCTTATCTTGTGATTGTATATGGCACTTGTTAAATCTTCCTCATTTTGACAATGCTCTCATTAAGGTAAATTTTAGTAACCCTAATATTCTAAATTGTCTGTGGAATGTCATACAGCATATCTGAGGAAGGCCCACAGTTTTACTTGTGTCCATATAGTTTTTCTTTTCACTTCTTCACTTTCAGTGACTTTAAGCATGAACTACTTATTCTAACAATCTCTTTTCTGTCTTCTATCTTTCCTCTTCTAAATGCTTATGCGATACTTCACTGTAATTTAGAAGAGACTCTACTTTCTTGAAGGGTATACCATCAGAGCACACTGGCCTATTCTACCAAGCTAGAAAGAATTCCAGTATGGATCTTTCATGTTGTTATTTTTGAGAATTGTTGATTTGTTGTGATTTGTTGTGACCCCATTTGAGTTCCTTCTCCAGTTCATTATACAGATAAGGAAACTTGAGGCAAAATGGGTTAAATGACTCACTCTGGGTCACACAGCTAGTAAGTGTCTGAGGCCATATTTGAACTTAGGAAGAGAAGTTTTCCTGATTCCAGGCCCATTGTTTATTCATGATGACACCTAGGGCAAGTGCCCTATGGACATAGTGACAGTCTGTTATTACATGCGGAATAGCTTATCTAAGTTCATAGACTCATTACCAAAATCATTTGCAATCAAGGGTCACATTCTGCAATCAATTGAAAGAATATTTATATCCATGAAAATATGACTGTTTTGAAGTATGGGAAATGCTGTCTCTTCAAGGTTCCATTCAGATTGCAATTCTTGTAGAAATAAGCATTTTATAAAACAAAAAAGACTGACTTTTCCTCCCTTAGAAATATCTAGTATTCAATATACAGTTAGGAAGCTGGTCAGTTAGTTACTAGAATTTTGTCACTTAATTCCACTTTTAAAAACTGCTTATGTTTATTAAGCTTTAAAAATTGTGCAGTGTAAGTCCTGAAGGTGAGAGCTCATTAAAATAGAATTTATGCATCATAGAAAATATTTAACTGAGAAAAACAAGTTTATTGAGCCTTTTTACTTTTCTTCAAAACGATCTCAAACTTCCTATGTTCTCCTAGTCCATTTAATTTTTTCCAAATCATATTCACTTGCCAAACAGTGACCTCGATCTATACAATCTTGTTAAAATATTATAATATAATATATTATATAATTAGGCATGATTATATTATATAATTATAACATAGTATTATAAGTTCTTAACTTTAAAAACTGATGCTACATCCAAAAAGGGATCTTTTGTCGATCATTGTCTCTCCTAACATACTGAAATTTTAGAAAGTGAAACTCTTTCTAATACACAGATTATTGTAGTTCCAGATGATAGTGATGGAAGAATATACTGTTATCTGAGAGCAAACCCTCCCCCCCAAAAAAAAACCTAAGGCAGATCTCCAGTCTAGAATTTTAAATTCTTTTTTCATTTTATTCTCATAAAAATAGTAATTTGAGGACAAGACAGTACAATCATGAAGCCCCATCTACTCTACAATAGTGTAAAATCAATCAAGTAATCAATCAATCAGTCTACACATTTATTAAGCACCCTATGATTCTCAACTGTCACACAAATTACAACCCAATGAATGATTATGGATGAAAAAGAAATAACCACACACAGTGGTAAGTTCTAGGGACACAAAGTCTGAATAAAATACTACCTATCTTCAAGGATCTTACAGATGGAAACAAAATGTACAAAGGTGAATAAGTACAAAATTATGTAAAGAGAATACAAAATAATTTCAGGGATAAAGAAACTATTAGTAAAGTGATTAGCAAAGGATGAACAGCAAAGATTGCAAGTAAGCAAAGGCTACAAGTAAGGCTACAAGTACAAATAAGTACATGAGCTGTCTAAAACTTGGATCTAAAATAAGAAAAAATAAAATGGAAAAAGAAAGACAGACAATAAAAGAAAAAAAGAAAAAATATTGTCATGTGCCCAACAGCCACTAGAAATAATTCAAAATATGTAATAATAAATATCTAGTTCAAGAAAGCATATATAATAATAGAAGGCATTGTATACATAACTATCCATCTTTGCTTTTTTTAGTTTTTTTTTTTTTTTGTTCTCTGCTGTGCACTTTTTGCTTTAATCTTTCCCCCCTTTTTCTGCATAAACTGAATCTTGAAGAAAGATTGCTTTTTTTAAGAAGTGAAGGTGAGAAGTTATAAATTAGGTCTCAAATAGTATGAATTAGAAATCCTATGAAGTGGTAGCATTATTCAGATTTGCAGTATTCAAAGTTATAATTTTATGAAAAATATGCCAATTGGTTTCAGTCCAATGGAAATATACAGTGAAAATGCAAATAACATGATCACTTCATAGGGTTCATTATTTGTACGAAGGGGGACATATATAGCCACATTTCATTCTAGGCACAAGAGAAAGAGAGCTTGTACAAGGATGTAGAGATGGGAAGTCATGTATGAGGACCAACAAATAGCACAGTTTGGTTGGAACAGTGAACTATAGTGGTGATGGTTGTCCTCTGTTTGTGAAGAGTGTAACATGTTAGAGTCAAGTTATAGTGTGTCCAGCTGTGGGTGATCAGACCAAAATGAACTTGGAATGGTCTACCACAGTTGGGCACAAATAGTGTATGTGAACATTTAGTGGTGGATGCTCTAAATTTTCGCATCTTACATTTCTTTTGAGTTGATGCAATTCTGCTTTGCTCATAGAGTACATCACCTTCTCTGATGCTCACCATCACCCCATGCTCAGCAGTCCTTTGCCAGTATCTACCATATTGTGAAATCAACTCCAAAATTTTTCAGAGACTGCTGTTGTGGAGAGAGTGTCCTTTTTGAGTGTCAGAGAATGTTCTTGAGAGTGTCCTTGTAAAATTTAGGAAATTAGTCTGGAGCTGAGTAATGAAGGGATTTAAATACCAAATAGGGAAGTTTTCATTTGACCTGAAAAGAAAATGGGAGCCATTGGAGCATACTGAGTTGGGGAATAACATGATCCTTATATATAACATTAGATAACATTATCCTTTATTAATGTTAATTTGGGATCTATGTGGAGGATGAATTAATAAGGAGAAAATCTTACAGTAAGAAGGCTACTGCAATTACAGTGAGACATAAGTAGGGCCTGAATTAAAGTGGTGGCTATATGATTTAAGATGAGAGAATACATTCACACATAAACACACACATAGTAAAAACATGGAGATAGAAATATTGAGATTTGAGAATTGATTGGATTGGACACATAGGATGAGAGGAAGTGAAGGGTTAAGAGTGACTAAGTCTGACAACTTGAATAACTGGATAGTGTACCATGGTACACTTGATAGAAGTGGCAAATACTTGTATAAACACAATGAGGTAATTGGAATTAAGGGCAATGGAATGAATTGGCTACATGAGAGAGATCTTCAGAATCTTAAATGGATCTGTGATTCCATCAATTGCGAATTCCCTCCAAAGATGTAAATCATACCATCTATGCCTGCCTATAGAACTCTTGTCCACATTCTCCAATAAAATCATTATAGGAAATCTACTTAATATACTGGAGGTCTTCCTCACTCTTTTGACTTTAGAAGGATATTAATAGAACAGTCTGGCTGTTCATCTGTTATCCCTCCTACTTGCTATATGGCAAATCTATTTCTTCTTCCAATTATACAATTCCTTGAGAATGTCTCTAGATTACCTTATTGGTAATATGTTGCAGGCTATTCATATCCTCCATGTACCTATCCAATTTTGTATATGTGATAGTCATTTTTAGTTCTTCAATGGTAATTACATCCCATGACTCATTCAACAATCACTGGTGTGTTAATTTTTTTTTTTTAAATGGGACTTCACTTTCATAAGAAGTATGGGGTTAGGCAATATAACTTGCTCTTTTCCTTCTGTTCAACTCTAGCCTCAACTTATCATCCATCTGTATCACAGATACACATAAAATGAAAATATGTACATGTATAATATGAAATAATATTTATAAATATGTAAATATTTATATGTACATAAAATGATAGACAAAGTATAGAATATTCATGTAAAGGTATGATGAAATTTCATTTATTATTCATTTGGTTCTTCTTATGTGGAAATATGGGGCAGATAAATGGCATACTATGCTGGATCTGGAGACTGAAACACTTATCTTCCTGAGTTCAAATGTGGCCTCAGATAATCACTAGCTGTATGACCCTGAACAAGTCACTTAGCCCTGTTTATCTCAATTTCCTCATAAAATGAGCTGAAGAAGGAAATGATAAATCAATCCAGTATCTTTGCAAAAAAATTCTTAAATGATGTCAGCAAGTGTCAGACAAGACTAAACAACAGCAGCAATGTGGAAATAAAGGTTAATTTCCTTTGAATGACTACAGATCTCTTCCAGGAGACTCCACCATTACTATTTCTGGAACTAGAGATAATAAGCACAATGTCATTGAAGGGCCTTACTATTCAAAGGGACTTTTCAAAATGTCTGACTAGGGACTTTTCCATTACAGAGGTGAATTCTTTTAGTGAACATACAACTCACAATTTCATGCTGTGGTTGTGTTAGAGGATTATTAAAATATTATTTATATTATTTCCTTCAAGATTTTTGAATAATTTTGATATATTTAAGGAGGAAATCTTGTTGAAAAAAACTTGCAAAGAAATTTTCTGTTTTACCAAATCAAATGCTTTTTTTGGGTAATCCATAAAAAATAAAAACAGTGAGATTTTATGTTTTCCATATTTTTCAATTAGTTGTGAAATAATAAAGATATAGAATACCATTGAATATCTCTTTTGAAGGGTCTACTTATTGCAAAGTAACAGCTCCATTAAGAATGCCTTGATCCATACATATATGGATGATTATCATAAAGATTTTATATGGACAAGAGAATAGGCATATAGTTTCATAGTCATTAATGTTCTTTTAAAAATCATATTTTGATATTAATGACGTCTGAAAATATTTCCTTGTCTTTGGTATTTTCTTTTCTTTCAACACTATCACAATTGCATCCTCTCCAGCACAGATTTCCTCTACATATAATTGGTCATAGTCAGATGCTTTTCTTATCTTTATTTATTTTAGTGAAGTTTCTACATTCTCTAGAAACACAAATAGATCTGTGATATTAGAATCAAAGTTCCATTGTTTTAAGAGAAAATTTTTACAATGATTGCTTAAAAATGTTTTCCATTTTTTATTTTGTTTATAATCCTCCTACTTTTGCCTTTGAATGTCACTGGGATAACTGGTCAGCTAGCTATCTTGCCAAATTTTCTTTTAATTGGCTTTATCCTTTACTGTTTCCCTCTGATTTATAAACTGACTCTACTCATATTATTCCTTTATCCTTCATATGAAATTTTCTAAATGGCTTTTTATTCTTTATGCTGCTTTTGTCAGTTATCAATACATGTTTTATAACCAAACCATAGCTTAACATAATATATATGCTTTTATAATATGTATGTATGTATTTATGTGTTTATGTATATCTTTATATCCTGACCTAGAGTCAGGAGGATGTTTAAACCTGACTAAAGATGCAACTATCTAGATATGTGATTTTTGGGTAAGTCACTAAACCTGTGCCTTTCTTGGTTTCCTCACTGGTAAAGCAATATTTACCTCCCAGATTGTTTGGAGAGACAATATTTGTAAAGTGTTTTTAGCAAGCCTTAAAGTGCAATATAAATGTTAACTATTAGCAATTATTATTATTCTCATCATTGGTTTTGTGATGGATTTGAATTTGCATTTAATTATTTTAATTACTGGTATTAATGTTATTTCCATTGTCCATTTCCAATTTTTTTTTCTATTTTCAAATAATTAAATAATTCAGGAATAAGTTGTTTCAATTGAGAATCATATTTTTACTTCATTATCATTTAAAACATTTAAAAATAATTTTGATTTTAATTGTGGAGTCAATAGTCTTACTGTACAGAGATTGTTATCTTAGGAATAATTCTCCAATTAACATAAGTTCCTATCTGTCAATATATTTATTTTGTTCTATATGGCATTTGCTATGTCCATGCTTATCAAGTCTATATTTTTGAAGAAAATGTATTGTTTTAGTATTCTGCCTAATCTAAATCTTTCATCTCTCTCAGCCTTCTTCCAAAATTATATACTTTTCTTCATCTTCACTTTCCCATCTTTGTTCTAAAATTGCCAATCATCAGATGGTACACTTAATTGCCATAGCACATACATTTTCTCTGCCCCAAATGGGGACACTAAGTATTTTCCCTCAACTTGTTTCAAATGAGTTAAGGAAGCAATGTGAAGAAATAGAAAATTAAAAAAAAAACACAATGAAGTAGAAATTATTACAGTTGGGATCTAGTTCCTAATGTACTATTAAATATCTAAATTGTTTAAACATATCAATCTTAATCTTTATTGGCAACACAGGGATTATATTTTTCACTCTTTCAATTTTATAGGGACTTTGTGATGATAAAATTAGATAATGTATGTGAAAATTATTTGAAAACTACAAAGCTCTATAAAAGGAAGCTAAATAAAATAACATTAAAAAAAGACATTCTGGATGCAATGCTCATTATCAGTTATTGTTTGGCCTCAAATTCATTAATTTTTGAAGTTCCTTGTGACAAAAAAGAATGTTTTATGGCATTGTCATTTCAGGACCATAGACAATGGCCTGTTAAGAGTTGATACTGACCTTGGGACAGTTTTTATGGGACACTTCATTCAGATTAAGTTCTTTCATAATGCTTTTATCCTGTTGCATGTTCCATACAATATATATTTTTTTTAATTTTGGTGTTGATTGATTCAGAGATACGAGGTAACTTTCTCAGTTACTTTGCTATGTATATATATTAAACAATTCTCAGTGAGCACCAATATAGTCATTCCAGCTTTTTTTACTGGAAAAACAAAATGTTAGTAGCAAAAGAAATTAAGTTATCTGTTCATTGTCCATGTTGGCTCCATTTCCTGAGGTTTTTTTAAACAGAGAGTCAGTCAGTGAACAAGTATTTATTAAACATTTGATAAACACCAAACATAAAACTAAGCATAGTGGATACAAAAATAATGTCCTCATTATTAGAGCAAAGAGAACAATTTTTATTGGAGAAAAATCATATACAACTATATACATGCAAGGTGCATAAATACAAATAGAAGATAATGTCAGGGAAAGACATTAACAATGTAAGGGAGCAGGAAAGTTTCTGTTGAAGGTGTTACTCTAGGCCTACAATATTTCTTTGTTCTAATTCTATATAGACACTTAAACAATTGGGGTTGCTAAATGGTGGAATCACCAATTTCTAATTTATTTTTTTCTAACAAATTAGTTTATGTTAAAGCTAAATAGGGCAAGGAGAACATTCCTTAATTAGGCAGGATCCATCTAGTTTTCACTACTGAAGTGATAATAATAATAAGTAACATTTATATAGAACTTACTATATGCCAGGCACTATACTTAGCACTTTAGAATTGTGTCATTTAATCCTGGCAGGTAAGTGCTATTATTATTCTAATTTTTCAGATGAGGAAGCTGAGTCAAACAAAAAATTATGACTTCCCTGGGGGTCACATATTTATTCAGTGTCCAAGGCAGGATTTCAATTTAAGTCTTCCTGATTCCAGAATTGGCATATTATCCATGGTGCTATGAATGGCTCCTAAATCAATTCATTATAATTTAATAATAATTTATTAAATATGCAATATATGTGAGGTATTATTCTAGATTCTTGGGGTACAAAGATAAAATTGAAAAACAATTCATACTCATAAGGAGCTAGTGTTCTAGTGGGAATAGGAAACATGTAAATAATTATATACATTATAAGCTCCTTAAGAATAAGTATTCTCTTTTTGTTTCCCTAGTGCTTAACAAGTGCCTGGCAAATAAGACACTTAATGCATCTATATTGATTGAGTGATAATATTTGAGGAAGAAAGAAAAAACTACTCATAAAGAATTTTATTGATGGTCCCCTGTTCTTTTTGTCTGCCATAACCAATGCTATCACCTGAACCACTGAGGAATCTTTAATGTTGGCATTATCTATAGATATCCTCAAATGATTTTCATTTAATATTTTATTTTTCACAGTTATATGTAAAATAATATTTTTACATTTTATTATCTATTGATCTATTTCAATAAACATTGCTTTATTAATCATGTTGGGAGAGAACAAAAGGGAAAAATCTATGGGAAAGAAAAAGAAACAGAAAAAATAATAGCATGTGTTGACTTACATTCAATCTCCAGAGTTCTTTTTCTGAATACAGATGGCATTTTATGTTCAAAGTCTATTAGGATTACCTTGGATTATTGAATCATTGAGAAAAACCAAGTCTTTCTTAGTTCATCATTATACATTCTTGCTGTTATTGTGTACAATATATTCTGCTTGTTTTGTTCAGATCAATTCATGTAAATTTTTTCAGGCCTTTCTAAAATCAGTTTGTTCATCATTTTTTTTTTTTGTAGTACAAGAATGTTCCATTACCTTCATGCACCACAGCTTCTTTAGCCATTTCCCAATTGATGGGCACCTACTCCTTTGTCCAATTCTTTGCCATCACAAAAAGAGTTGCTATGATATTTTTGCACATGTGGTTCCTTTTTCCTCCTTTATAATTTCCTTGCAATATAGACCCAGGAGTGGTATTGCTGGGTCAAAGTGTATGCACAGTTTGATAGCCCTTTGGATATAGTTGCATATTGATTTCCAGAATGTTTGGATCAGTTCACAACTTCACCAACAATGTATTTGTGTCCCACTTTTCCCACATCCCCTCCAACATTTATCATTATCTTTTCTGTCATTTTAGCCAATATGAGATATGTGAGATGATACCTCAGAGCATTTTTAATTTGCATTTTTCTAATCAATAATGATTTAGAGTATTTTTTCATATGACTATAGATGCCTTTAATTTTATCATTTGAAAATTTTTCTGTCCTTTGACCATTTATTAGTTGGGGAATGACATGTATTCTAAAAAATTCGATAATTCTTTTGTATTTTAGAAGTGAGATCTTTATCAGAAACACTGGCTGTAAGTTTCCCCCCCAGCTTTATACTGTCCTTTTCATCTTATTTCTGTTGGTTTTGTTTGTGCAAACCATTTTTAATTTAATGTAATCATAATTGTCCATTTTGCCTATCATAATGTTCTCTAGTTCTTCTTTGGTCATAAATTCCTCCTTTTTCCAAAGATATATGATTTGGGCATAAAGGTGATGCCATAAGTAAATTAGGAGAGCAAGGGATAAATTACTTATCAGATCTTGGGAGAAAGGAGGAATTTTCCAGGTATACAATATAGCCTTGAATGTATTCAGGCAACATGGACCTTCTGCTGTGATCCTCAGGACTCCTTCAACTACTTTAGTCCTGTTAGAGGCAGAACTGTATCAATTGGTTGTATAGCTCATTTACCTCCTACAATTCATAAGAAACCACTAAAAAGGGGGCACCACAAGGGTGCATGCTAAAGTCATTTTTTATACTGGTAGCTTTGATAGGGCTTAGTTCTGGAAAATTTTGCTGGTACCTGCATTTAATAATTGATAAGCTTTCTCATTAGATCCCAGAAGATAAGAAGTTCATTTTTGAATACTAATGATAGAATCACTTGTTGCTTGCTGTTAAGCACTCAAGCTTTGCAAATACAAGCTTGGAAAAACCTTGATGTGTCTTAGATGTTGAGAATTTGGACCTGATATGTTGGATCATGCTCTTTTATAAGAAATATTTTCTTGGCTCTTTCTTGTGATTGTGGCATTTTATTTGTTCTTGAAACATTTAATATAATACTTGTCAAAAGTTTTAAATAATGTTGCTTTTTTCTTCTATATGTTCTTGCTCATTGTCAGTTTTTGGATGTTTCTAGCATTTGATGACAATTCTTCATGTATCTACTGGGCTGTAGACAGCTTTGAGCTTTTTTGTTGATGGGTGATGATTACCAATGATATTAGAGGAAGAGAGACTATCATGAAATACAGTGAAGAGAAATGATTGCAGTGATTCTCATTTGCCTTTTTAATCATTATTTTATTACTATCAAATGATTAAGTAAATAACAAGGATAACTCTGCAAACCTTAAAATACTAAATAAATGCTAGTTATTATTATTATTACTAGTGTTATTTATTATGCCTGATTCTTTTTTTTTAAAAAATAACTTTTTATTGACAGAACCCATGCCAGGATAATTTTTTACAGCATTATCCCTTGCACTCACTTCTGTTCCGATTTTTTCCCTCTCTCCCTCTACCCTCTCCTCCAGATGGCAAGCAGTCCTTTACATATTAAATAGGTTACAGTATATCCTAGATATAATATATGTGTTCGGAACTGAACAGTTCTCTTGTTGCACAGGGAGAATTGGATTCAGAAGGTATAAATAACCCGCGAAGAAAAACAAAAATGCAAGCAGTTTATATTCATTTCCCAGTGTCCTTTCTTTGGATGTAGCTGCTTCTGTCCACCCTTGATCAATTGAAACTGAATTAGCTCTCTTTATCGAAGAGATTCACTTCCATCAGAATACATCCTCAAACAGTATCGTTGTTGAGTATATAATGATCTCCTGGTTCTGCTCATTTCACTTAGCATCAGTTCATGTAAATCTCGCCAGTCCTCTCTGTATTCATCCTGCTGGTCATTCCTTACAGAACAATAATATTCCATAACGTTCATATACCACAATTTACTTAACCATTCTCCAATTGATGGGCATCCATTCATTTTCCAGCTTCTAGCCACTACAAACAGGGCTGCCACAAACATTTTGGCACATACAGGTCCCTTTCCCTTCTTTAGTATCTCTTTGGGGTATAAGCCCAGTAGAAACACTGCTGGATCAAAGGGTATGCACAGTTTGATAACTTTTTGAGCATATTATGCCTGATTCTTAAAAACAGTTCTAACTTACAAATGAGTAAATAGAGTTGGAGAGGTCAAGCAACTTACCATGCTCAGTTAATAAGATTCTAGCTCTCTTGACTCCAAATGGAGTCTATGACTATACAATGCTGTTTCTTGGTATTTCTACTAAATAAAAACTTACTTCAATCTTTGGTTTTTATTATCTGACAATTTTGTAATTTTAGCATTTCTTTCCTTTTAAGTTTATCAAGTCCAAATATTTCTATTTAGTAACATACTGCTTCTCTGACAAAAAAAGAAAATAAGTATCTAAAAATTAAAAAGTAATTGTAATTGTAGTGGCTCCTTGTGTTTTAGGATTTCTTCCTAAGCTCCAAGAGCTCATTCTTTCCTTCCTTGTTGAAAATGAATCTATAACACATTTCAATAATAATAAGGAACTTGTTTACCCTCTGAAAGAAAGAAGCAATTATTATTGTCACAGTTCATCAGATATGATGCCTTTGGTATTACCAAAAAAAAATTCTGTTCTATTCCATATTCTTTCAGCTTCCTTAGGTTAAATTTCATTTAGTGTTTTTTGTCCCTTATTCATTTTTTGGGGGGGGTATGATGTGTTAAATTTTTTAAATTAAAATTTTCAGTTTTCAATTTTCCCCTTCTTTCCTTCCTTCCATTATCCAACATGAAAGCAAGAATACAATATCCATATACATAAGAAGTCATGCCAAACATATTTCTACATTGTTGTTCAGTCATATTTGACTTTGACCATATTTAGGGTTTGCTTGGCAAAGATACTGAAATTGGTTGCCATTTCCTTCTCCAACTCATTTTACAAGTAAGAGAATTGAGGCAAATAGAGTTAAGTTACTTGCCCTGGTTCACATAGCTGGTAACAGTCTAAGGCCAGATTTGAACTCAGGAAGATGAGTCTTCTTGACTTCAGGCCTGGCACTCTGTCCACTGTATCACTTACCTGCATAATTCTATATTAGCCATATTGCAACCCTCCAAACAAAACAAACACAAAACAAAATAAAACAAAATACAAAAATCTAACAACAGGAAAAATGTGAAAAAAAAAAGACGCTCCAAGCTTTACGGAAATAGATAGCTTTTTTTTCATCATGAATCCTTTGAAATTTTTCTTGATCATTGTATTGATCAGAGTAGAGAATTTTTCACATTTGATTCCTGTTACAAAATTGGTTTTACTGTGGACAATGTTCTCCTGATTCTGCTTTCTTTGCATAAATTCATGTAAATATTCCCAAGTTTTTCCTTAAACCATCCCTTTTTTTAAATTATGGACAATGGAATTCTATCACAATCATATTGTAATGTTCTCTTCTTTTTCAAAATATGATCGTTCTCTGGGAGCAGATTTCTTGGGGGGCTTCTGGAGGCAGGCTTAGTTTCAGTTCCAAGTAATAATCACCTCATATGCAGCCAGGGATTAAAGTACAGTGTTTTATTGTCTATTCCAAAATAGCCCAGTTAGTTTTCTTAGAGGCCTATCTCCTTTCATGGTTCCAAGAGTTCTTGCAGCTTGTCTTTTAGCTCTTCCAGCTTCTGCCTCTAGCTCAACTCTGACTCCTGGCTTCTCAGTCTCCTCAACAGACTTCTCACTTCTCCATCTCTTCAAGTCTCTCGACTGAAGCTCTAAGAGCTTCTTATATATGATCTCTTAAAGGTGTGAACCCAAAGGCTGATGCCTCCTCTGAGAAAGTGGGATTGTGGGTTTCTGACTTGTAAATCTCACGAAACTTGTGAACTCTAATGTGTGAGCTAATGTGTGAACTCTCAAAGATATAAACATTAGCATTGTTTCTATCAATTCTAGTGACTTAACCCCTTGTAAGGATTCTAACATCATATATCATAAAATTTTCAGCCCTTCTCCAATTCATGGGCTCTCCCTCAGTTTCTAATTATTTTCTGTCACAAATTTGCTAATATAAATACTTATGTTTCTATGCATCCTCTTTCTTTTTCTTTGATCTCATTGGAAACAGACCTAGTAACAGTACTTTTGGGTCAAAGGGTATATACAGTTTTATGGCCCCTTGTGCATAATTCAAAGAATGTAATGGACCAATTCAATGCACCAATCATGTATTACTGTACTTATTTTTTCATATCCCCTCTAGCATCTGCCATTTTCCTCTTCTGTCATATTAGCAATTTGACAAGTGGGAGCTGATAACTTAGAATTATTTTAATTTCAATTGATTAGTGATTTAGAGCATTTTTATTTGGCTGTTAATAGTTTTGTTTTCTTCTTTTGATTTTCTCTCCTAATCATAATAGTTTTCAGTTATTTCTTATTTCATTAAAAACAAACATTTAATAATCCTAAACTCATCAGAGAAATGCAAATTAAGACAACTCTGAGATATCACTACACACCTGTCAGATTGGCTAAGATGGCAGGAAAAAATAATGATGAATGTTGGAGGGGATGCAGGAAAATGGGGACATTGATGCATTGTTGGTGGAGTTGTGAACGAATCCAGCCATTCTGGAGAGCGATCTGGAATTATGCCCAAAAAGTTATCAAACTGTGCATACCCTTTGATCCAGCAGTGTTTCTATTGGGCTTATACCCCAAAGAGATACTAAAAAAGGGAAGGGGACCTGTATGTGCCAAAATGTTTGTAGCAGCCCTGTTTGTAGTGGCTAGAAACTGGAAAATGAATGGATGCCCATCAATTGGAGAATGGCTGGATAAATTGTGGTATATGAATGTTATGGAATATTATTGCTCTGTAAGGAATGACCAGCAGGATGAATACAGAGAGGCTTGGAGAGACCTACATGGACTGATGCTAAGTGAGATGAGCAGAACCAGGAGATCATTATACACTTCGACAACGATATTGTATGAGGATGTATTCTGATGGAAGTGGATTTCTCTGACAAAGAGACTTAACTGAGTTTCATTGGAGAAATGATGGACAGAAACAGCTACACCCACAGAAGGAATACTGGGAAATGAATGTGAACTATTTGCATTTTTGATTTTCTTCCCGAGTTATTTTTACCTTCTGAATCCAATTCTCCCTGTGCAGCGGGAGAATACAATAATTATGTATTGTATCTAGGATATACTGCAACATATTTAACATATATAGGACTGCTTGCCATCTTGGGGGGGGGGAGGAGGGAGGGAGGGGAAAAAACGAAACATAAGTGATTGCAAGGGATAATGTCGTGTAAAAATTATCCTGGCATGGATTCTGTCAATACAAAGTTATTACTAAATAAAATAAAATTAAAAAAAAACAAAAAAAACAAAACAAAAAAACAAACAAACCAAAAAAAATAATCCTAAACTCAATTTCTATAAGTTTCAGAAATAATGGGTTTTGCAATAATACTATGTGGTAATCTGTTTCATATACAAAAGTTCAAAATCATCAATATCTTTCTATTTTATCCTCAAGGTTTATTGTTGCCTATATGAAACAAATGTTTTTATTGATGTTTGGGTGCTGGCGTTTGTGTCCTTTAAGATTTAATTCATATAGAAAATCATAACTGAGATTTAGGACTTATCAATTTATGATCCATGACCTTATCTATTCTGAGAAAAAAAAACTTTTGAGTCAAACACATTCTATATGGTTCAGAATAGAGCCTCATTAATATGCCTTCCTCTCTGTTGTTAGTATTTTGCTTTTTGGCATGTGGTGTAGTATGTCTTATCTTCCAATCCTATAATTATTTTTGATCAGTGATCATTAGGAATCTTTAGTAGCTATTCTTCTATTCAATTAGCCTTGACAATTCCCTCTCTTTCTCCCTCCTATTGTTACATTTACCTTTCTAATGTGGACTGACTCCTTTTTCATTATCACTCTAGGATCTTATTTCTTTATTTTCATTATAAAAAAAATATAGACTGAACAATTCTGATTGACTACCATTAATCAAAGAATTTGCCAAGTGAGAATTGCTACTTGGGAGAATAATTTTGCACTTGATATGTCCCATAGCTTCTCTGTGATGATGAATTTGTTTTATCCAACCTGAATCTTTCCATTGTGAGTTCTGCATTAGTTGTTCACTTTTCCAGGGTAATAATATTAATATTATGAGTAATAAGAATTTAAATTTATATAATGCTTTAGGGTCTGTAAAGTGCTTTATGGATGTTATCTCTTTTGATTCTTGAAATTGCCTGTAATATAGCAAATATTAGCATCCCAAAGATAAAGAAACTGAGACTCAGAGTTAAATGACTTACTTGGAATCAGTTAGTTTAAAGGGACAACTGAGTGCAAATTTTATCGACTTTAAGACTAGTGCCATGCTTCCTCTCAATCTTTTTATTGCTCCAGAATTTAATTAAGTCTTCAGGTTTCACATATTAAAAGCACTGGTATGTTTCTTCTTTCTTTCCTTGGTGTCAAGACTGTTTAACTATAGGTATCTCATTAAAATTTGCCACAAACAAATAACTATTTCTTTTTTGTAATTTGGATAACAAATTCCATTCAGGATTCCACACCCATTTTCTTTTTAAATCCTGTTATGCACTGCATTTTTGAAGCAATCAAATTTTGTAGTATTATATCAAAAGGTTATATCTTGTGACTTGTGGCTATTAGATCCTTTTCATTTTTAGCTAAGCTGAAACTTGCATAACAACTGTGTGATCAGTCATTCTACAGCTTTGACTGATTCTCATCTAGCTTAGACTTTCAGCAGAATGCACTTCACTCTATATTTCTTACTACCCAGTATTACACCCACACTATCTGTGATTTGATAGAAGTAGAATTCTCTGATAGAATTTCAAAGAATAAAATTTTGTCCTTGAAATTCAACAAATCAAAACTCTCAGCACAAATTAACACTCCCAGTGCCTTGGAAGGAATTTTGTCCCATGCTAAAAGCATTAATTTTCTTCTTATCTATTTTGAAATAATCATTGAAAAACAATGTTTAATTATGACAAAATATTCTCTATTTTGAAACATGATTAGCTAGGATTTTATTTAAATGATTCTTTCTATTTACAATAATTATATTGTAAAAAGAGAGTTGGTTGAGTTGGGAAAATCAGGGCTATTCAATAAGTCCACGCTTAATAGAAGTAACAATATTGACTATTTAAAGCAAAGCTATTTCTAAATAATAATTCTTTTTGCGAGAAAAAGGGTCAGGTTTCTCAAACATTTCCATATCAGTGCTCGAATTCTAGGTCTGCTTGTATACTCCCTTCATGCTTTCTCTTCTCTATTGTTCATTAATTCCTGGGTAATCAGAATTGTGTGATTCTGATATAGGAGAACTGATGGCATTTGTCACAGTTCCCAGAACTGCTATTGTTCTGGACAGGTGGCATGGTTAGAATGCTGGACTTTTAGTCAGACATTTGAGGTAACACCTGAGTACAGATCTTGCCTCATATTCTTACTAATTGTCTGATCTTGTGCTAATCTCAACCTATTTGCCTCAGTTTTTTTCAACTATAAAGTTGTTGTGAAGATCAAATGAGATATATTTGCAAAGATCTAAGCATAGTGCCTGACACACCATAAACATCTAATAAAATGTTTCCTCTCATTCCTTTCCACCTCCCTTTTTTCTTTGATATAATAATAATCATTCAAAACACAATATATACATATTCTACATAGATTACACTCTGTTCTCAATCTAGTACGAGGCTAGATTTCTTACAATACCTTAAATATTTTCTTTTTTTTTTTTACATTTATGATCCTAAGACCACATCTATCAATTTCTAGTGTCAGAAGAATATCCCAATTATCCCTTATGGGCCAAGGTTTTATAATTATGAATAGCTTTGTGTACTCTCAGATTCCCAGTCAAGTTCATGCCATTTATAGTCATATGAAAATATGCTCCAAATCATTATTAATCAGAGAAATGCAAATTAAGACAACTCTGAGATACCACTACACACATACTTGTCAGATTGGCTAAAGTGACAGGGAAAGATAATGTGGAATGTTGGAGGGGATGTGGGAAAACAGGGACAGTGATACATTGTTGGTGGAATTGTGAACACATCCAGCCATTCTGGAGAGCAATTTGGAATTATGCTCAAAAAGTTATCAAACTGTGCATACCCTTTGATCCAGCAGTGTTTCTACTGGGCTTATACCCCAAAGAGATACTAAAGAAGGGAAAGGGACCTGTATGTGCCAAAATGTTTGTGGCAGCCCTGTTTATAGTGGCTAGAAGCTGGAAAATGAATGGATGCCCATCAATTGGAGAATGGTTGAGTAAATTGTGGTATATGAACGTAAGAAATGACCAGCAGGATGAATACAGAGAGGACTGGTGAGACTTACATGAACTGATGCTAAGTGAAATGGAACCCTAACCCCTCCCTCCCTCCACCCTCTCCCCTAGATGGCAAGCAGTCCTATATATGTTAGATATGTTGCAGTATATCCTAGATACAATATATGTTTGCAGAACCGAAAAGTTCTCTTGTTGCACCAGGAGAATTGGATTCAGAAGGTAAAAATAACCCGGGAAGAAAAACAAAAATGCAAATAGTTCACATTCATTTCCCAGTGTTCTTTCTTTGGATGTAGATGCTTCTGTTCATCATTTATCAATTGAAACTGAGTTAGGTCTCTTTGTCAAAGAAATCCACTTCCATCAGAATACATCCTCATACAATATCGTTGTAACCATGCTTTCTACAGGTTTTCCTTTCTAAACATTTGTCACATTTCAGCTGAAATACTAGTTTAGCCCTTAACAGAGTTTCCTTCTTGTCTGTTTTTGTACTCACCCTAATTTCTAGGTCACAGATGTAAGTCCTTAGTCCCACACTGGGCGCAAAACTGTAAGGTTCTTTGTTGGTTTTCTGGAGTTCTTGGAGCAGCTTTCTTTTCAGCAGAGTAATCACCACAAGAATAGCGAGGTGTTAAAGTCCAAATTCTTTATTATCTCCTTCACAATCTAGTTTTCTTGCCTGAGGCCCAGGCCAGCTTTCTGGAGAGCCATTGAGATTGGCCTTGGTCTCAGTGGGGTAAGTATAGGAGGCCACCACCATCCGGGTGTGAGATGAAGTGAATGAATCTATCTCTCCTTGGCTCTGAGAGCTTGAACTCCTGCCTCCAGTCCACTTGTCTTCTCTGGTTTTGATTCTGGCTGAGGCTCTTAGCTTATATGCTCTCTTATAATTACATTATCATAGGTGTGAATCTTGTAGAACTATATGAAGTACTAACTACATATACTGAACTAGAGAATTATTAAGCACCATGCTAAACTAGATAACCATTGTATTTATCAATTCCACTGATTTAGCATCTTGTAAAAATCCTTGTTTCAGAGTTCTGGCCCACAATAGACTCCTTTTCATATTTTTCTATAATATTGGAATTAATTGTTCTTTAAATGTTTGGTAGAGTTTACTTGTAAAATCCATCTGGTCCTGAAGATTTTTTTCTTACGGAGTTGATTAATAGCTTGTTCGATTTATTTTTCTAAGATGGGACTATTTTAGTAATTTATTTTCTCCTCTGTTAATCTGAGCAATTTATATTTTTGTAAGTATTCTATTTCATTTAGATTATCTGATTTATTGGCATATAGCTGGGCAAAATAGTTCCTAATTATTGCCCTAATTTCCTCTTCATTGGTGGTAATTTCACCCTTTTCAGTTTTGATACTAGCAACTTGATTTTCTTATTTCCTTTTTCTGAACAAATTAACTAAAGGTTTATTTTGTTGGTTTTTTTTCATAAAATCAAATTTATTTGTGTTTATTAGTTCAATAGTTTTCTTACTTTTAATTTTATTAATCTCCCCTTTTATTTTCAGAATTTTAAATTTAGTATTTAATTGGGGTTTTAAAATTTGTCCTTTTTCCTAGATTTTTTAGTTGTATGTCCAATACAACTCATTCTCTTTTATTCAAATAAGCATCTAGAGCTATAAAACTTTCTCTAAGAATTGCTTTGGCTGCATTCCATAAATTTTAGTATGTTATTTCATTGTTATCATTCTCTTGCATGAAAATATAATTGTTCTTATGATTTGTTGTTTCACCCATTTATTCTTTAAGATTAGATTATTTGGTTTCCAATTAATTTTTGGTTATTTTTCCCTGGCCATTTATTATATGTAATTTTAATTGCATCATGATCTGAAAAGATGCACTCACTAGTTCTTTCTGCATCTAGTTTTGAGGATTTTGTGCTTTAGGACATGGTCAATTTTTGTGTAGGTTCCATGTACCTGAGAAAAATGTATATTCCTTTTTGTCTCCATTCAATTTTCTCCAAAGGCCTTTCATACCTAACTTTTCTAAAGTTCTGTTTACCTCCATAACTTCTTTTAAAATTTATTTTATGGTTCAATTTATCTAGTTCTGATAGAGCAAGGTGGGGAGCCCCCCACTATGGTTTTGCTGTGTATTTCTTCTGAGAACTCTCAACTACTCTCGTAGGAATTTGGATGCTATACTACTTGGTGCATATATCTTTAGTATTGATATTATTTTATTATCTATGATACTCTTTAGCAAAATTTTGTTTCCTTTCTCATTTCTTTTAATTAGATCTATTTTTGCTTTTGTTAGATGGGAGATGAGGATTGCTACTCCTGCCTTTTTTACTTCAGCTGAAGCAGAATAAATTCAGCTGCAGCCTTTTACCTTTACTCTGTATATCTCTCTCTGCTTTAAATGTGTTTCTTGTAAACAACATATTGTAGCATTCTGGCTTTTAATCTTGTCTGCTATCCACTTTTGTTTTATGGGAGAGTTCATCCCATTTAAATTCACAATTAAATTACACTCTGTATTTCCCATTATCTTAATTTTCCCCAAATTATATTTTTCTCTTTCCTTTCCCCCTTTCTCTTCTCCCCATTGTTTTACTTCTGACCATCACCTCCCTTAATCAGCTCTCCTCTTTTATAATCTCTGTCCCCTTTCTTATCCCTTTCTTCTCCTTCTATTCTACCTTCTATTTGCCTCCCCTCTTTCCTTTCTCTTCTTCTATTTCCCTAAAGGATGACACAAGTTTCACTATCAAATTAAATGTTTGATATTCTATGTTTGAGCCAAATCTGGTAAGGGTAAGGTTCACATAATTCTCATTCCCCTCCCTTTTCTCTCTCAATTGTAATAGGTCTTTTTTGCTTCCTCATGTGATATTTTACCTCCCTTTTTTTCTTCTTTCCATATAATCTCTTTCCACCCCTAGTTTCATTTTTGTATCTTCACAATAAAGTCAAATTATACCTACACCCTCTAAATATACCCCTAACAAAGGTACAATTATCAAAAGTTTAATATATCATCTTTCCACATAAGGATGCAATTTTTTTGACTTTAAAAAAACATTTCCCCCTTTTTTCCTTTTTATCTTACTCTGGAGTTCTATATTAGAAGATAAAATTTTCTTCAGCTCTTGTCTTTTCATTAAAAATACATGAAATCAACCTAGTTCATTGTATATCCATCTTTTTCTCTGAAAGATAATGCTTAATTTTGCTGGATAGCTGTCTTGGCTGCAGTCCAAGCTCCTTTGCCCTCTGGAATATCATAGTTCAGGTCCTTTGATCCTTTAAAGTGGAAGTTTCTAGGTCCTGGGTAATCTTGATTATGATTCTATGATATTTGAATTGTTTCTTTCTGGCAATATTTTTTCCTTGGTTTGATAATTCTGAAATTTAGCTACAATATTCCCTAGAGTTTTCATTTTCGGGTCTCTTTCAATGTATTCTTTCAATGACTATTTTACTCTCTGGTCTTAGGAGATTGGGGCAATTTTCCTTGATGATTTCTTGAAAGATGTTATCTAAGCTCTTTTTTTTTTCATCGTAGTTTTCCAGATAGTTATTCTTAGAATGTTGCTCCTGGATCTCTTTTCCAGATCAGGTTTTTTTTTTTTTTTTTTAATGAGGTATTTTACATTCTTTTTTATTGTTCTTTCTTTTCTTTCTTTTTTTCTTTTTTTGGACTGATTCTTGGTGTCTCATTGAGTCATTCACTTTTATTTGTTTAATTCTAGTTTTTAGTGAATTATTTTCACTTAGCTTTTTTACTTCCTTAGCCATTGTCACTAATTGAACTTTTAAATGAATTGTTTTATTCATTGGATTCACCCATTTCACAATTCTATTTTTTAGGGAGTTGTTCTCTTTTTCCATTTCGTCAATTCTGGGTTTCAAGAAGTTGTTTCTTTTTGCATTTCATTAAATCTATTTTTTAAGTAGTTATATTCTTTTTCCATTTTACCAAATTTATTTTTAAAGGTGTGTTCTTCAGATAATTTCTGCATTTCCTTTTCTTTTCTCCATTTCCCTTTTTTCTATCTTTTAAGATCCTTTTAGAATTTTTCCAAGAGAACCTTTTGAGATGGAGACCAACTCATATTGCCCTTTAATACTTGATTTGGAGATGCTCTGCCTTTAGTGTCCTTAGGGCTTGATGTCTGTTCTTTCCTTTTTCCATAATAGCTATCTATGGTCAGAGCTCTTACTGCTGTATTGCTCATTTTTAAAAGTTGAGGTCTGTTCTTAGGGGAAAAGGTACATTGTCCCAGGCTTTCTTTACAGGCAACAGCAGCTTCTTACAGCCCTGGTGCTAGTGCTGCTGGCATCCTTCCTGTGCTGGGTGGACATGGATATGCTTGGGTTCAGGGGCCTACTATTTGTCTTCTGTAGTTGCATTAGAGGTCTCACAGCTAGTATGTTGATCCATTGCTTTCTGAACCAGGGCAGAGTAGCCAATGGTGCTGTATTTTGGTTGAGTTCCCATTAGATTCCTCTCATGAGAAGGCCCATTGAGCCTGTGCTAGGCTGTTTTCCACTATCCCTGATTGAGGCATATCTTTCCTGAAGTTCTTCCAAAATATCTTCTCCTGGCAACTTGTTACATTCCAAATATCTCTTGGTTCTGTCACTACATAACTTGTTCAGAGTCTTGATCTGATGGTGATCTGAAGGAAGCCAGGAAGAGCTCAGACAAAAACCTGTCTACTCTCTACCATCTTGATTCCACCCTAAATAAATACTTATTAACTTTTTGCCTCATACTCTATTACAAAGTAATATAAAATATGGAGTTTTTTTTACTGGTTAAGGTTAAACAAAGTCTAGTCATCTCTAAATTACTTGTGCTGATGAACAACACTTATACAGTATAATAGATAACTCAAAATATCAAACTTTTCTCTTCTTACTTATTTTAAATTGCTTGGTTTACATTATTGGAAATTAATATAAAGCAGAACTTTGTGTAGGCCTTGCTTAGCCAGGGCTAGAAAACAGATCCATTTGATTACCCTCTGACTACTTGCTTGCAATCTATTTTAAGTATAAAGAAGCAAGATTTTTCTATGCAGAAACCAAAATGAAGATGATTAAGACCTGATTGACACGCTACAATTTATGTAATTATGATTTTCTGTTTAAGAGAAAAGAAGTAATTTATTGTCAAGGAAAGGATAACTCGTCCCCCCCAGGTATTATCCAATCCTTATTATATTGGTTAATGAAAGCCATATTTTTTATCATAAATGTAAGTCCTATATACCATCTTCCTAATGTTTCTCAAAGGCAAATGAAACCCAATTTTCTTTTTTCCCAAATTTTTAATAATAGTTGTTTATTTTCAAAATACATACAATGATAGTTTTCAACATTAACCCTTGCAAAATCTTGTTTTCCAAATTTTTTCTTTCTCCCTTTCCCTTATCTCCTTCCTGTAGGCAGTAAGTAATCCAGTCTAGGCATCTGCTATTCTTCTAAACATATTTCCACATATATCATGCTGCAGAAGAAAAATCAGATCAAAAGGGAAAACATGAGAAAGAAAAAAAAGCAAACAACAACCATACCAAAAAAATGTGGAAATACTATGTTGTGATCCATGGTCAGCCCTCATAGCTCTCTTTCTGGATGCAGATACCTCTCTCGTCAAAAGTATTGGAATTGGCCTGAATCACCTCATTGTTGAAAAGAGCCAAGATGGATCCAAATTTTCATTATTTTTAGGCAATGCTATTTAGCATTTCCAATACAGACACATACAGATTATAAGCAAATGATGATTATAGTAAAACAAGAACAGAATAACAGACAAATTTATGAATAGCTATTTGGTTGAAAAGCATATTACACCGAAACATTCTTTAAATGGCGTAATGTTTCATTCTTTTGATTCACACAACAGATAGTTTGTGCTCTTATCACTTCTTTTCTGTACTCATATTAGTTTTTTAACTGGTTTCCTTGCTATCCCTTCTCTGATTCATCTTCCACTCAGTCATCAAATTTACATATCTAAAATGCAAATGTTCACATTACTATTTTATTTTAAAAAATTTCACTCATATCTTATTGCTTAAAGGATAAAAATTTACAAAATGTTCTGTGTGAAATTTCAAGTCTTTGACAATGAGAATTCCACCTATGTTTAAAATACAACCTCAAATTATTCCTCTTTATGTATTCTCCATTCATTTCAAATTGACTTTTTTCCCATCCTTTTCCAAGTGAGGCATTCAGGTGGCACAGTGTATAGAGTGTTGGACCTAGAGCCAGGCAGTTTAAAGCTGGCCTTTTTGTTATTTGTTAAGTATGTAACCAAAGTCAAGTCACGTAATTTCTGGCTGTCTCAGTTTCCTCATACGTAAAATGGGGATAATAGTAAACTCTATTTCCCTTCCCTCCCCAAGATCAAATGGATTAGTATTTGTCTCTAAACCTTAATGTGCTATATGCATAATATTATCATCATATTCATCATCATCATCAGGCATTCTTTCTTCCCCCAGACTCTCTTTGCAAGTTCTCTCCCATATTTGGAGTATATTTCCTATTCACTTTCATTTTTCAGAATCCCTAACTTCCTTAAAGATGGCTTAGGAGCCACCTTTAGCCACCTAGCATAGTGTCTTAAGCATATTGGGAACTTTCTAAATATTTCTTAGATTTAATTTAAATATGTCAAAGAGATTTTCTATTTAAATGAATGCTACTGAAACATATTTAAGATAATGTTACCAGGAGTAAAGAATCTTCCCTTTGTAAAGTGAGGAGTAATCATCCTTAATTTGTGTTTTGTGTAACTTTTTTTTTTACCAGATAGAATTTGTTGCCAATGATTTGCTCCTGTTATAAGGCAATATCTGAAAATTTGAATCAACTATTAATTTAAATGAGAAATATAAACAACCATGGAACTAAAAAATACTCATATCAAACTCAGAGAGATTGATATTAAATTTCTGCAAAATATTAATGCTCATTGTGAAGTTTTCATTATAATTTTGAGATAGAATGTTTATAATGTTATTTTATACCTGTTTGGTTTAAAACTAATCTTTGGAGCGACTTCCGGTTAAGATGGCGGAGAGGAGGCTCACAGTTGCATAAGCTCCGCGCTTTCTCTCACTATCCACTTCATTACAAGCCTCTGAATCAATGCTTGACTGAAAAAAACTCACAAATAGTTACCAAGAGAAGCCATCCTTGAGATCCGCCAAGAAAGGTCTGTCTTTACTGGAGGGCTGGGGCGGTTTTAGATCGGGCGCAGGCGGCGGGCAGCAGCAGTGAGAGCACGGGAGCAGACTGGAGAGGGGGTGGAGAGTGATCGTAGCCGTTTCTGCGGGGAGAGCTTCGCTACAGGTTTGGATAATTTCCTCCGGCAGCAAGTCAACAGCCCAGCAGAGAAGCTAAAAACACCGGGGCTGAAGAATACAACCCCAAACAGCTGGAGTCTCCCGGGACCTGGCCGCCCCCCCCTTCCCCCCCCTCAGTGACTCAGCACGCTTTGGGATCTCAGAGCGCAGGCGCAGCACAGTCCTGCTAGTGCCTCACTGCTGCCACCTGCAGTCTGTAGAGGAAGCTCGATAACACACCCAGCCCCCCCCCCCAAAGAAAGACTCCAGTTTTTTCTGTTTTTCTTTGGTAGTTTGTCTCTGATTAATAGACAGAATGAGCAAGAAGCTGAAGAGGACTTTAACCCTTGACAGCTTCTATACAGATAGAGAGCAGACTCTAAATCCTGAGGAGACTAAAAACAGGCAGTCCCCAGGTGATTCCCCAAAGGAGGAAATCATCTGTTCCTCAGCACAGATGAACCTCATAGAAGTGATTAAAAAGGCTCTCACAAGGGAGCTAGAAGAAAAATGGGGAAAGCAGAGTGAGGCTTGGCAAAAGGAGAGGGAGGCTTGGGAAAAGGAGAGGGAGGCTTGGCAAAAGAGCCTGGAGAAAGTTAAAGAGAGAGTGGAGAAAGAAGTAAAATCCTTGAAAAATAGGATTAGTGAACTGGAAACAGAAAACAGCTCTCTAAAAAACAAAATTGGCGAAATGGAAAAAAATTCCACAGAACAAAAGAACTCAATTGGACAATTAGAAAAAGATTTTAAAAAAGTGAGTGAAGAGAACACTTCACTGAAAATCAGAATTGAACAAGTGGAATTGAATGACTCGAGGAGACAAGAAGAATCAGTCAAGCAAATCCAAAAAAATCAAACAATGGAGAAAAATGTGAAATACCTTCTGGGGAAGACAACAGACCTGGAAAACAGATCCAGGAGAGACAATCTGAGAATCATTGGACTCCCAGAAAAACATGATGAAAAAAAGAGCCTGGACACTGTCTTCCAGGAAATTATCAAAGAGAACTGCCCAGAAGTCATAGGAACAGAGGAAAAAATAAACATTGAAAGGATTCATCGATCACCCACTGAAAGGGATCCTAAAATCAAAACACCAAGGAATATAGTGGCCAAATGCCAGAACCCTCAGGTGAAAGAAAAAATATTGCAAGCGGCTAGAAAAACCCAATTCAAGTATCAAGGAGCCACAATAAGGATCACCCAGGATCTGGCAGCATCCACATTAAAAGATCGAAGGGCCTGGAATATGATATTCCGAAAGGCTAAGGAACTTGGTATGCAACCAAAAATAACCAGCGAGAATGAGCATCTTTTTCCAGGGAAGAAGATGGACATTCAACGAAGTAAGCGAATTTCATCTATTTCTGATGAAAAAACCAGAACTTAACAAAAAGTTTGATCTACAAATATAGAACTCAAGAGAAATCTAAAAAGGTAAAGATTAATCTTGGGAACTATATTTTGACTATATAGATGTATAAAGAATACATGTATACCTTGTTCTAGAAATTGATGTGGAAAGGACATTGTACCAGAAAAAGGGTAAAGTGGGGGTAGTACATCTCATGAAGAGGCATAGGAAACCTATTATATCTGAGAGAAAGAATGGAGGGGGATGAATATAGTGGGTATCTTACTGCCTTCAGAATTGGCTTTAAGTGAAAAATCTTAAGACATATTCAATCTATGGTGAAACTTCTCCCATCTCATTGAAAAGTGAGAAGGGAAAAGTGGAAAGGGAAGGAATAAGCTAAGGGGAAGGGAATACGGGAACTGGGAGGGAAAGGGGTAAGATAGGGGGAGGAACTCTAAGGCGGGGGGAGGGATACTAAAAAGGGAGGGCTGTGAGAAGCAAGGGGTGCTCACAAGCTTAATACTTGGAAGGGGGGGAAAGGGGAAAGAAGGGAGGAAAGCATAAACCGGGGTTAACAAGATGGCAAGTAATACAGAATTGGTCATTCTAACCATAAACGTGAACGGGGTAAACTCCCCCATAAAGAGAAAGCGGTTAGCAGAATGGATTAAAAGCCAGAATCCTACAATATGTTGTTTACAGGAAACACACCTGAAGCGGGGAGATACATGCAGGTTAAAGGTAAAAGGTTGGAGCAAAATCTACTATGCTTCAGGTGAAGTCAAAAAAGCAGGGGTAGCCATCCTGATCTCAGATCAAGCTAAAGCAAAAATTGACCTAATTAAAAGAGATAAGGAAGGACACTATATCTTGCTAAAGGGTAGCATGGATAATGAAGCACTATCTATATTAAACATATATGCACCAAGTGGGGTAGCATCTAAATTCTTAAAAGAGAAACTAAGAGAGCTGCAAGAAGAAATAGACAGTAAAACTATAATAGTGGGAGATCTTAACCTTGCACTCTCAGAATTAGATAAATCAAACCAGAAAATAAATAAGAAAGAAGTCAAAGAGGTAAACAGAATACTAGAAAAGCTAGATATGATAGATCTCTGGAGAAAATGTAATGGAGACAGAAAGGAATACACTTTCTTTTCAGCAGTTCATGGAACCTATACAAAAATTGACCATATATTAGGACATAAAAACCTCAAACTCAAATGTAGTAAGGCAGAAATAGTAAATGCATCCTTTTCAGACCATGATGCAATGAAAATTACATTCAACAAAAAAGCAGGGGGAAGTAGACCAAAAAATAATTGGAAACTAAATAATCTCATACTAAAGAATGATTGGGTAAAACAGCAAATCATAGACATAATTAATAACTTCACCCAAGAAAACGATAATAATGAGACATCATACCAAAATGTATGGGATGCAGCCAAAGCGGTAATAAGGGGAAATTTCATATCTCTAGAGGCCTATTTGTATAAAATAGAGAAAGAGAAGGTCAATGAATTGGGTTTGCAATTAAAAATGCTAGAAAAGGAACAAATTAAAAACCCCCAGTCAAACACTAAACTTGAAATTCTAAAAGTAAAAGGTGAGATCAATAAAATTGAAAGTAAAAAAACTATTGAATTGATTAATAAAACTAAGAGTTGGTTCTATGAAAAAACCAACAAAATAGACAAACCCTTAGTAAATCTGATTAAAAAAAGGAAAGAGGAAAATCAAATTGTTAGTCTTAAAAATGAAAAGGGAGAACTCACCACTAACGAAGAGGAAATTAGAGCAATAATTAGGAGTTATTTTGCCCAACTTTATGCCAATAAATTCGACAACTTAAATGAAATAGAAAAATACCTCCAAAAATACAGCTTGCCCAAACTAACAGAGGAAGAAGTAAATATCCTAAACAGTCCCATCTCAGAAAAAGAAATAGAACAAACTATCAATCAACTCCCTAAGAAAAAATCCCCAGGACCAGATGGATTTACATGTGAATTCTACCAAACATTTAAAGAACAATTAACTCCAATGTTATATAAACTATTTGAAAAAATAGGGATTGAAGGAGTCCTACCAAACTCCTTTTATGACACAGATATGGTACTGATACCTAAACCAGGTAGGCTGAAAACAGAGAAAGAAAATTATAGACCAATCTCCCTAATGAATATTGATGCTAAAATCTTAAATAAAATATTAGCAAAAAGATTACAGAAAATTGTCACCAGGATAATACACTATGACCAAGTAGGATTTATACCAGGAATGCAGGGCTGGTTCAACATTAGGAAAACTATTAACATAATTGACTATATCAATAACCAAACAAACAAAAACCACATGATCATCTCAATAGATGCAGAAAAAGCATTTGATAAAATCCAACATCCATTCCTAATAAAAACACTTGAGAGCATAGGAATAAATGGACTTTTCCTTAAAATAGTCAGGAGCATATATTTAAAACCATCAGTAAGCATCATATGCAATGGGGAAAAACTGGAACCTTTCCCAGTAAGATCTGGAGTGAAGCAAGGTTGCCCACTATCACCATTATTATTTAATATCGTATTAGAAACACTAGCCTCGGCAATAAGAGTCGAGAAAGATATAAAAGGAATTAGAGTAGGCAATGAGGAAACCAAACTATCACTCTTTGCAGATGATATGATGGTATACCTAGAGAACCCCAGAGATTCTACCAAAAAGCTATTGGAAATAATTCATAATTTTAGCAAAGTAGCTGGCTACAAAATAAATCCCCATAAATCCTCAGCATTTTTATACATCACCAACAAAACCCAACAGCAAGAGATACAAAGAGAAATTCCATTCAGAATAACTGTTGATACCATAAAATATTTGGGAATCTATCTACCAAAGGAAAGTCAGGAATTATATGAGCAAAATTATAAAAAAGTCTCCACACAAATAAAGTCAGACTTAAATAATTGGAAAAATATTAAGTGCTCTTGGATCGGCCGAGCGAACATAATAAAGATGACAATACTCCCTAAACTAATCTATTTATTTAGTGCTATACCAATCAGACTTCCAAGAAAATATTTTATTGATCTAGAAAAAATAACAACAAAATTCATATGGAACAATAAAAAGTCGAGAATCTCAAGGGAATTAATGAAAAAAAAATCAAATGAAGGTGGCCTAGCTGTACCTGATCTAAAATTATATTATAAAGCAGCAGTCACCAAAACCATTTGGTATTGGCTAAGAAATAGATTAGTGGATCAGTGGAAAAGGCTAGGCTCACAAGACAGAATAGTCAACTATAGACCAATCTCCCTAATGAATATTGATGCTAAAATCTTAAATAAAATATTAGCAAAAAGATTACAGAAAATTGTCACCAGGATAATACACTATGACCAAGTAGGATTTATACCAGGAATGCAGGGCTGGTTCAACATTAGGAAAACTATTAACATAATTGACTATATCAATAACCAAACAAACAAAAACCACATGATCATCTCAATAGATGCAGAAAAAGCATTTGATAAAATCCAACATCCATTCCTAATAAAAACACTTGAGAGCATAGGAATAAATGGACTTTTCCTTAAAATAGTCAGGAGCATATATTTAAAACCATCAGTAAGCATCATATGCAATGGGGAAAAACTGGAACCTTTCCCAGTAAGATCTGGAGTGAAGCAAGGTTGCCCACTATCACCATTATTATTTAATATCGTATTAGAAACACTAGCCTCGGCAATAAGAGTCGAGAAAGATATAAAAGGAATTAGAGTAGGCAATGAGGAAACCAAACTATCACTCTTTGCAGATGATATGATGGTATACCTAGAGAACCCCAGAGATTCTACCAAAAAGCTATTGGAAATAATTCATAATTTTAGCAAAGTAGCTGGCTACAAAATAAATCCCCATAAATCCTCAGCATTTTTATACATCACCAACAAAACCCAACAGCAAGAGATACAAAGAGAAATTCCATTCAGAATAACTGTTGATACCATAAAATATTTGGGAATCTATCTACCAAAGGAAAGTCAGGAATTATATGAGCAAAATTATAAAAAAGTCTCCACACAAATAAAGTCAGACTTAAATAATTGGAAAAATATTAAGTGCTCTTGGATCGGCCGAGCGAACATAATAAAGATGACAATACTCCCTAAACTAATCTATTTATTTAGTGCTATACCAATCAGACTTCCAAGAAAATATTTTATTGATCTAGAAAAAATAACAACAAAATTCATATGGAACAATAAAAAGTCGAGAATCTCAAGGGAATTAATGAAAAAAAAATCAAATGAAGGTGGCCTAGCTGTACCTGATCTAAAATTATATTATAAAGCAGCAGTCACCAAAACCATTTGGTATTGGCTAAGAAATAGATTAGTGGATCAGTGGAAAAGGCTAGGCTCACAAGACAGAATAGTCAACTATAGCAATCTAGTGTTTGACAAACCCAAAGCCCCTAACTTCTGGAAAAGAATTCATTATTTGATAAAAACTGCTGGGATAATTGGAAATTAGTATGGCAGAAATTAGGCATGGACCCACACTTAACACCATATACCAAGATAAGATCAAAATGGGTCTATGACCTAGGCATAAAGAACGAGACTATAAATAAATTAGAGGAACATAGAATAGTTTATCTCTCAGACTTGTGGAGGAGAAAGAAATTTGTGACCAAAGATGAACTAGAGACCATTACTGATCACAGAATAGAAAATTTCGATTACATCAAATTAAAAAGCCTTTGTACAAATAAAACTAATGCAAACAAGATTAGAAGGGAAGCGACAAACTGGGAAAACATTTTCACAGTTAAAGGTTCTGATAAAGGCCTCATTTCCAAAATATATAGAGAACTGACTCAAATTTATAAGAAATCAAGCCATTCTCCAATTGATAAATGGTCAAAGGATATGAACAGACAATTTTCAGAGGATGAGATTGAAACTATTACCACTCATATGAAAGAGTGTTCCAAATCATTATTGATCAGAGAAATGCAAATTAAGACAACTCTGAGATACCACTACACACCTGTCAGATTGGCTAAGATGACAGGAAAAAATAATGATGAATGTTGGAGGGGATGCGGGAAAACTGGGACACTAATGCATTGTTGGTGGAGTTGTGAACGAATCCAACCATTCTGGAGAGCAATCTGGAATTACGCCCAAAAAATTATCAAAATGTGCATATCCTTTGATCCAGCAGTGTTTCTATTGGGCTTATATCCCAAAGAAATACTAAAGAAGGGAAAGGGACCTGTATGTGCCAAAATGTTTGTAGCAGCCCTGTTTGTAGTGGCTAGAAACTGGAAAATGAATGGATGCCCATCAATTGGAGAATGGCTGGGTAAATTGTGGTATATGAATGTTATGGAATATTATTGTTCTGTAAGAAATGACCAGCAGGATGAATACAGAGAGGCTTGGAGAGACCTACATGAACTGATGCTAAGTGAAATGAGCAGAACCAGGAGATCATTATACACTTCGACAACGATATTGTATGAGGACATATTTTGATGGAAGTGGATTTCTTTGACAAAGAGACCTGAGTTTCAATTGATAAATGACGGACAAAAGCAGCTACACCCAAAGAAAGAACACTGGGAAACGAATGTGAACTATCTGCATTTTTGTTTCTCTTCCCGGATTATTTATACCTTCTGAATCCAATTCTCCCTATGCAACAAGAGAACTGTTCGGTTCTGCAAACATATATTGTATCTAGGATATACTGCAACATATCCAACATATAAAGGACTGCTTGCCATCTAGGGGAGGGGGTGGAGGGAGGGAGGGGAAAAAAAAAATCGGAACAGAAATGAGTGTAAATATAATGTAATTATTAAATAAAAAAATTAAAAAAATAAAAATAAAAATAAAAAAAAAACAAAAACAAAAAAAAACAAAAAAAAACTAATCTTTGTGTTTCAGGGCCATCCTTAAAGAGGTCTTGAAAAAAAAAATCACAATGTGTCTTAAACTTTAGTATACCCTTCAGATATTTGAATATGAATGAATATCTGTCAAAAGGACTATCAAGATCAGTCTTGTGGAAGAACAACATTCACAAAATATGTAGCCTAAAATGTAGAGCCTATGAATATATGCATATGTAGATTGAATGAGGAGGGATATTTTTTTTCACAATGATTATTATTTCTAACCCTAGCTTTTTTTGTTAAGTTAACACTTAAAGTCAGAGTTATAACTAACAAAATCTTCACATGGGACAAGTGGCTGGAATGAAGAGAGTTGGATGTGGTTTTCTATTTATTTATTTTAAAAATAATACATTTTTAATGTTTCAATATTTCAATATTTCAAATATTTCAAAATATTTCAAAATGCATGCTCAGATTTTTTTTAACATTCATTCTTGCAAAACCTTGTTTTTCAAGTTCCTCTCTCTATTTTCCCCCTTCCCAATTTCCTAGATACCAAATAATTCAATATATGTTAAATGTGTAATTCTTCTAAACATATTTCTACATTTATCATTGCTGCACAAGAGAAATCAGATCAAGAAGGAAAAAAATGAGAATGAAAAAAACAAACAACACAACAAAGGTGAAAATACTGTTATGATCCACATTCAGTCTCCATAGTCCTCTCTCTCTGGGTGCAGATGGCTCTCTCCATCACGTCTATTGGAATTGGCCTGAATCATCTCATTGCTAAAAAGATCCAAGTCCATCAGAGTTGATTTTCACATAATCCTGTTGTTGCTGCTGTAGACTTCTTGGTTCTACTCGCTTCACTTAGCATCAATTCATGCAAGTCTCTCTAGGCCTTTCTAAAATCAGCCCACTGATTACTTCTTATAGAAAAATAGTATTGCATTACATTCAAATACTATAACTTATTCAACTATTCCCCAACTGATGAGAATTCACTCAATTTCCAGTTCCTTGCCAGTACAAAAAGGAGTATTGGCAACATTTTTGCACATTTGGGTCCTTTTCTCTTTTTTATGATCTCTTTGGGATACAGACCCAGAAGACACACTGTTGGATTAAAGAGTATCCATGCCTTTGGGGCTTTTAGCTTTAAATTGCTCTCCAGAATGCTTGAATAAGTTCATAACTTAACCAACAATATATTAGTGTTTCACTTTTCCTACATCCCTTCCAACATTTATCATTATCTTTTCCTATGAGTTTAGCTAATCTGAGAGGTATGCAGTGATACCTGTTAAATTGCATCTCTATTAGTGATTTAGAACATTTTTTCATATGATTAAAAATGGTTTCAATTTCTTCTTCTAAAAATTGTCTATTCATACCCTTTGACCTTTTATCAATTGGAGAATGGCTTGTATGCTGATAAATTTAAGTCAGTTCTCTTTAAATTTTAGAAATGAGGTCTCTATCAGAACCCTTGGATATAAAAATTGTTTCCCAGTTTTGTGCTTCCCTTTTTGTTATGAGCCAGAACTTGAAACAAGGTGTTAACTCAATAGAATTGATAGAAACAATGTTTATGTTTGCAACTTTGAGAGTTCACAAGTCAAGATTCAGTATGAGATCGCAAAGTTTATACCTCCCACTATCCCACTCTCTCAGAGGAAGAGTCAACCTTTGGGTTCACACCTTTAAGAGATCATATATAAGAAGCTCTCAGTCTCAGAGAGGGTCAGTTGGAGATGTTGAGAGCCACAAGTCAGTGAGGAGACTTCGGGAAATTCATAAGTGAGGAGTAAAGTGAGAAGTCAGTTGAGGAGATTGAGAGCCAATATTCAATCGGGCAGAACTGGGGATTGGGAAGAGGAGAAGGTAGAGACTGCAGTCGAGTAGAACCAAGATTCAGAAAGAGCTGGAGGCTGAAGCTGGCAGACAAGCTGCAAGAGCTCTTGGAAGCAAGGAGTGAGATAGGCCTCTAAGAAAACTAACTTGGCTATTTTGGAGGAGACAATAAAGGATTCAAACTTTTAACACCTGGCTACATCTGAGGTGATTATTACACGGAACTGAAACTAAGGCTGCCTCCAGAAACCTCCCCAAGAAACCTGCTCACAGAGAACCATTATATTTTAGAAAAGAAGAGAACACCACACCTTCTAATCTTGGCTGCATCAGTTTTGTTTGTGCAAAACCTTTTTAATTTAATATAATCAAAATTATTGGATATGTTTTTTGAAGGAAATGGTTTATTCCCTCAGGGTTTCTATGTTCTTTCCACCCCCTTCCCTAACCTTTGGCTAGGTTGTTCAATACTTCAATGAATCTTTAATATCATCAGTGTGGGCATTCTCTCCAATAATTCAGACCACAAATCCTTATTTCTGTCCCTTTACTCTTGTCCATGATCTCTCATATATTCATCACTGGGAGTATTCCCAATGTGCTAGGGTTTTTCATGAATTTTCCTTGATATCACCAAGATGCCAATGGAGGACATGAGTCCTATGTTGGCCAACTCTCCCTCTTGCCACATGATCAACTCATTTTTTTGATCTTTGAAAATACCCTGTACTCAAATTTTCCTTTGTAATTTCTTGCTAGCAACATTTTACTTCCTGACCATTATTAGGAGCTATTTTGATCAATTATTTGCTAAAATGACTGATAATCCAGAGCAAAATGGATGACTATTTACAAAAATATAAATTGCTCAGATTCACAGAAAAATATAATACTTAAATAATCCCGTTTTACAAAAAGGAAATTGAACAAGTCATTAATCATTTTTGAAGAAAATATATCCTTAACGCCAGATGGATTCAAAATTGAATTATACTAAACATTGAAAAAAGCAATTAATCCCAATATCGTTTTTGGTTTTTTTTTGGTCACAAATGAAATAAACATAATGAGGAGAACATTCTTCATGATTACAGCTATAAGGATCAGGGGAGGAGCCTCACATAGCATAAGAGGAAGTACAGAGGACCTCAAGCCTGAGGCACCCGGATGTAATTTCTGCAGCCAGCAGGCACCACCTCTCAAGTGGGAACTCTGGTCATATTGAAAACACATCAACAGGAGACTTCTCCTTCCCTTATTGGCTGTGCCTGCATAGACCTTATATAAGCAGTGGGGACCAGGAAGTAAGTGGAGTTCAACAGGAGTTCAGCAGGAGGTAGCAGGGGGTAAGAGTGCAGGAGAATGCATGATGAGAACACGTGGAATAAAGTCTTGAGCTCACATGACAGTGTCTTAGGGTGCTCTGTTGGATGTAAGAACTGCTGCTCGGAGAGGCAGTGGCCAGAGATCCTGAAGACCTATGATTGGGGCAAGATTGGTAAAGAACCACTGTACAAGAAGTGGCTAGAGACTTTCTGAAGGCCTGGGAAATAGGCAAGATTAATAACCAGAAATTTCTGGGTGAGAGGTTACAAACAGCAATATATACAATAAATAACTGTGAATGACTTGGTAATTTTCAGCAATACAGTTCTCTAAGACAATCCCAATGGACTCATGGTGAAAAATGATACCAGCCTACAAAATTTATGATATCTGAATGCAAACTGAACTTTTCTTCCTTCCTTTCCTTCCTCCCTCTCTTCCTTCCTTTCTTCTTCCCTCCCTCCCTTCCTTCCTACTCCCTCCCTTCCTTCTTCCCTAAGCTCCTCTCTTTCTTCCTTCCCTCCTTCCCTTCTTTTCTTCCCTCCCTCCATTCCTCCCTCCCTCCCCCAGGCTCTGTCCCTCTTTTCCTTCCTTCTTACTTTCCTTCCTTCCCTCCTTCCTTCCTTCCTAATTCCCTCCCTCCTTCTCTCTCTCCCTCCCTCCTTATCTCCCTTCCTCCTTCCCTCCTTCCCTTTCTCCCTTCTTTCCTTCTTCCTTCCTTTGTTCCTTCCTTCCTTCCTTCCTTCCTTCCTTCCTTCCTTCCTTCCTTCCTTCCTTCCTCATTCCCTTACTTCCCTTCCTCCCTCCATTCCCCCTTCCCTTCTTCTTTTTCCTCCTCTATTTTCATTTTAAAATGTATTTTTTCATCTTCAGTGTAATGGAAATGCTTATAAATGAATTAAAGAAATTTCTCCCAGTTACCGATATACAATGTCTTCTCAGACATTGCTTTTAGACTACTAGGAACCATTCCTAGGTTATAGGGAGGTTATTTAGCTAATTTCAACACCATTTTGCAGCAATACTATGTGGTCAGTGTCATTCTGGCTGTGAGAGGCATACACAGGTGTATTCTATTAAGCTTTGCCCTCCTAGCTGGATCTATGGCCTCAAAGTCCCTTAGCATAAATTGAGAACCTTCCTTGTGGATTACTGAGCCTGTGGTTCCCTGTTACTTCCTTGCTATTCTGTGTAGGGTTGAATATAGGCCCAAGTCTGAACTTTAGTAACTATCCTTGCTTATTCTTGCTGCTGGTAGGGTCAGAGTTGGGTGGGGGAAGAGGAACACTAGTGGACAAAGCTTATGCTATGAAGTATAGATTAAAAAGTTCTTTGGTCCTTCTTCCCCATCCTTGCAATGAGATGGAAAGGGAGCAAAGGTGACTGTGTATCTTCTTATAAGTGATAGCTCTGAGCTAATTTCCTGTCTGACTCACCTTACTTATGACTCTGGTCATAGTCATCTTTCTCTCAATTTAGGCAGTAATAAATAATCTCTCTGAAAAATGACCTTTTTTTTTCCAGACCCTGGACCAATCACAATATCTTGGGAACTAGACCTAGCTAACAATCTCTTTAAAATGGCCTTAATCTTACTGAAAAGGTTTTCTGCTGCATACCTTTTTCCTCATTTAATGAAAAACAAACAAATAAACAAAACCCTTTTCTATTCCAGGCCTCCAAAAACTGTTTTAAGAAACTTTAATACTAATGAAGCAAAAATGATAATTTCAATCGTATTATAATTATATATAAACTAAAGCTAAACTGAGCCAAACTGAAACTAGAAATATTCAATTGAGAGAATGGGCTAGATTTTTGTTTTATGTGAAATATCTGTTTTTTGTCCAAAATCAAAATTTCCTTGGAAAAAATTACAAATATATGCTTTGTGGTAATACACATAATAAAGATCTGAATGTAAATCAGCTTTTAAAAATTTGTTTTCATATTGTGGGAGAAACAATCATTAGTATATGCTGTGGGGCCCCTTGAAACAAAGGTTTAAGAATCTCATATTGTCTCTAGGTTGGATTTTAGCAAATGTGACTGCAAGTTTGTCTTCTGATTGAATTACTTCTCTGACAAATAAACACAAAACATGTCTCTGAACAAAGTTGTAATCCATTCAGTTGATGAATTTACTTTAATTATGATATATTATAAAAATTAAAAAGTCCCTAAATCTTGAAATTATTTAGTAAAAATGTTGTTGTTGTTTAGTCATGTCTGACTCTGTGACCCTATTTGGGATTTTCTTGCAAAAGTTCTAGAATGGTTTGACATTTCTTTCTCTAGCTCATTTTAAAGTTGAGGAAACTTGCCCAAAGTCACACAGATTTGAACTCAGAAAGATGAGTCTTATCTGACTCTAGCCTGGGTGCTCTATCCATTATACCACTTAGCTTCCCCAATAAAAAACATTGGTGCAGTTAAAAACAATACAACCTTAGACTGTAGAATTCTAAAGTGGCATATAATAGTTCTTATATGTTATATAGTGTTCTGTATAAGAGAACACACTACTTAGCATCTATGTAGACTTAGAAAATCTAAAACATCATACTATGGTTAGACACTTTTGCTCTAGCTAGGCTTTTGAAATAAATCTTGTTTACCAATTAAATTAATTGAGCATCTAAAAAAAAAGAAGAAAATTTTTAAATTGTATAAATAATCTACATTTTGCTAGCCAATCACATAGTTCATTTTTTTAGTAAAGATATTTTATATTTCCTTTTATATGTCAACAAATTTAATTTGTCTTATCTATTGTAGATACTGCTTGTACCTTTTTCTAGGTTTATTAATAATGTGAGTGACAGAAGAGGCTTATCCATTTTTACCAATCTTCCAAAGTTGTCTTTATGGTTGCACATTTGTAAATACCAAAAGGTGAAAAGGCATGAGCCTTGAAGCCTAAAGATCATCATGAT